>NC_054377.1:38642350-38942350 GCF_017654675.1 Xenopus laevis
TGCAAAAGAGGCGACTTCACACACCAGGATCAGTTTAAGGGCTTCCTGCCCGCGTTTATTTTCCAGCGGCTGCAGAAGTTTCCCCACGCAGGGGGAAGGTAACCAAAAAAACAGCAGTTTAACAGAAATATCCAGCCTCCTGGCTAACACAAAATAAATGCTTTGCTTTCTCTCCTGAAGCTGAGCAATACCAGCAGTTTGTCTCACACACATTCAGCACTGCTGCTCAGCATCAGGTGTACTAAATAGGCCTAGGGCCTCTTGAAAACCTGGCCTACGGATTTGGGAATCCGCCCCACCCTACTCTTGCGGGTTCCCAGTAAGACCAGTCCCGGATCAACAATTAGAAAAACCTTGCAGAGAGACATAGTGTTTCTCTGCTAAGAGCACTACTCGTCTCACCTCAGTAACAATATCTGAGAATCCGTGGCCCAACATACATACCATCAATCACTTTTCCCCAGGAAACTGGGGACCTTTTTGTCACCATACCACATATCCCCCCCCTCTGCTCAAGTCCGTAGGGCTGAGCACAGTATGCCACCAATGCATGTACCCTGGAGAGAGCATCTGCATTCCCTTGCATCTTTCCAGGTCTATGTTCTACTGAGAACTTGAAATTTTGAAGGGACAAGAACCATCTGGTGACCCTGGCGTTCTTTTCCCTATTTTGGGCCATCCATTTAAGTGGGGCATGGTCAGTGACAAGTTTGAACTGCCTCCCTAACAGATACTATCTCAAGCTCTCCAGTGCCCACTTGATGGCCAGGCACTCTCTCTCTACGATGGCATACCTGCGTTCAGCGGGGGTTAGCTTCCTGCTTAGGTATGCTACTGGGTGTTCTTCCCCATTCACTACTTGTGACAGAACAGCCCCTAACCCAACTTCAGAAGCATCAGTCTGTACAAGAAACTCTTTCTTGAAGTCAGGAGCTATCAGCACAGGGTATCTGCACAGGGATGCCTTCAAGTTTAGAAAAGCTTCCTCTGCCTCTGGGGTCCATGTAACTGTTCCAGCTTTACTCCCTTTTGTGAGGTCAGTAAGCGGGGCTGCTAGGGTGGCAAAATTGGGGACAAACCTCCTGTAATATCCCACTATCCCAAGAAAGGCCCTGACTTGCTTCTTGGATTTGGGCCGGGCCACTCCTGAATTCCCTCAATTTTGGACACCTGTGGCTTGACTACCCCTCTTCCAATCACATACCCCAAATAACGGGCCTCTTCTAACCCCATTGCACACTTTTTGGGATTTGCTGTCAGACCCGCCTTCCAGATAGAGTCAAGGACCGCTTGTACCCGGGGCAAATGACTTTCCCAGTCTGGGCTAAAGATAACCACATCGTCCAGGTAAGCTGAAGCATATCCTTGATGTGGTTTGAGAATGCGGTCCATCATTCTCTGGAACGTTGCTGGGGCCCCATGTAAGCCAAACGGTAAGCGTTTATATTGCCACTGCCCCTCAGGAGTGGAAAACGCAGTCTTCTCTTTGGCCCCTTCAGTGAGGGGTACCTGCCAATACCCCTTGGTAAGATCTAGGGTGGTAATGTAGCGGGCCTGCCCTAGCCTTTCTATCAGTTCGTCGATCCGGGGCATTGGATATGCATCAAACTTGCTGACCTCATTTAACTTTCTGAAGTCATTGCAAAATCGGATGCTACCATCCGGTTTTGGGACAAGGACAATGGGGCTGGACCATTCACTATGGGACTCCTCAATTACATCCAGCTCCAACATCCTTCTAATCTCCTCTGTCACTGCCTGGCGTCGTGCCTCGGGTATCCTGTAAGGTTTAACATTGACTTTAACCCCAGGTCCAGTTATAATGTCATGTTTAATAATATCAGTAAGCCCAGGCTGGTCTGAGAATATTTGTCTATTCCGGATCAGAAACTCTTTCATCTCCTGCTTCTGACTGTTAGTGAGGGTCTCAGCCACTTTTACCTCAGGCACCTGTGGGATCTTTACCTCTACAACTGCAGGACAGGCAGACAGCGATTCCCTATCCTTCCAGGGCTTAATTAAGTTAACATGGTAGAGCTGCTCTTTTTTCCGCTTGTTTGGTTGGGACACCTTATAATTAACGTCCCCTACGCGTTCTATAATCTCGTAGGGGCCTTGCCATTTGGCCAGGAACTTACTTTCCACCGTAGGAACCAGGACTAACACCCTGTCCCCAGGATGGAAAGTTCGGACACGAGCCGATCTATTATATATGCGGCTTTGAGCTTGCTGGGCCTGAAGCATATGTTCTCTCACAAGGGGCATTACTTTTGCAAGACGGTCCTGCATGTCTGCAACATGCTCTATGACACTTTTGTGTGGGGTGGCTTCAGACTCCCATGTCTCCTTTGCCACGTCCAACAGCCCTCGTGGGTGGCGGCCATACAACAACTCAAAGGGTGAAAACCCTGTAGAGGCCTGTGGGACTTCTCTAATGGCAAACATGAGATATGGAAGTAAACAATCCCTGTTCCTCCCATCTTTATCCACCACTTTTTTTAACATCCCCTTAAGGGTCTTGTTGAACCTTTCCACCAACCCGTCAGTTTGGGGATGATACACAGATGTGCGTAACTGTTTTATTTGGAGAAACCTGCACAATTCCTTCATCACCCTAGACATGAAGGGAGTCCCCTGATCTGTAAGGATCTCTTTTGGAATTCCTGTGCGGGTGAACATGTGGAACAGCTCTCGAGCTATGGTCTTTGAAGAGGTGTTCCTTAAGGGGACAGCCTCTGGATACCGAGTGGCGTAGTCCATGACTACCAAAATATACTGATGCCCCCTAGCAGATTTTATTAGTGGCCCTACCAAGTCCATGGCAATACGATAAAATGGGATTTCGATTACGGGTAAGGGAACTAATGGGCTGCGAAAATGGGGCATTGGGGCCGATTTCTGACACTCGGGGCATGATTCACAATAGTTCTTTACATCTGCATGTACCCCCGGCCAAAAGAACCTCTGTAGCATTCTGTCTTTGGTTTTCTCATACGCTAGGTGGCCACCTAGTGGATGAGAATGGGCCAGATTGAGAACTGTTCTCCTATATGGCTGTGGGACCACTAGCTGTTCCACAATCTCTCCTCGAACCTTATCCACATGGTAAAGCAAGTCATTTTGTACAGCAAGGTGGGGAAATACACAATCTACCCCAGGATTTTCGGGGTTCCCATTTTTAACCTTGACATTTTCCCAAGCTTTAGTGAGTGTTGGGTCCCTTAGCTGGGCAGTTCCGAAGTTATCCCGGGAGACCTCTAGCTCAGGCATGCTAGGTTCCTCAATGGTCTCCGCAGTTACCTCAGATTCACCAGCTAATACAGCTAAGGGAAACAGCTCACTATCTTCCAACCCATCCTCGGTACCACTTACAATAACACCTGACATGGGTGGTTCTGTTTTCTCTCCCCCAGATACTCTATTGTCCTTAACAGTTTCTATAGAAGTATCCAGCCTCCTGGCTAACACAAATTAAATGCTTTGCTTTCTCTCCTGAAGCTGAGCAATTCCAGCAGTTTGTCTCACACACATTCAGCACTGCTGCTCAGCATCAGGTGTACTAAATAGGCCTAGGGCCTCTTGAAAACCTGGCCTACGGATTTGGGAATCCGCCCCACCCTACTCTTGCGGGTTCCCAGTAAGACCAGTCCCGGATCAACAATTAGAAAAACCTTGCAGAGAGACATAGTGTTTCTCTGCTAAGAGCACTACTCGTCTCACCTCAGTAACAATATCTGAGAATCCGTGGCCCAACATACATACCATCAATCACTTTTCCCCAGGAAACTGGGGACCTTTTTGTCACCATACCACAATATATATATATATATATATATATATATATATATATATATATATATATATATATATATACACATACACACACAAAAAAAAATATATATATATATACACAGTATATATGCCTGTATTTTTTTCGGTGTGTGCAAGGAAACCCATGCCTTTATTTATTTTTTTTATTCCTGTTCGTTTTTATGCTTAATAAGATCATGTAACATGAATACACTTAAAACAATTGTACATGTTTAAACCATTCCTCTGTTTGTTTATATATAACCAAGCATTTTCTCTGCCCTATATTTCTGCCTTTTACCTGCTTTCCAATTAATCCAGGAGGTAAAGTCTGCATTCCCTTTATTTCCCAAGAGTCTGTGTTTCCAAATTGTGTCAAGGCCTTTAAAAAATGGGCACTATCCTTTTGCTCCTTAGTGCTCCAAAATCAGAAATGAGAATGTTACCATTGCAAAGGAAGGGTGGGGGAGGGGGGAGAAGAAAAAGATGCTTATCAAAATAATTCTCTACAATGAGGTATTCTTGGGTTCTGAATGGCTGGGCACTAATGGTACTGATGACAAGTTTACTACCTAGGGAGGCTTGCAAGATCCTCAGGGGTTTGCTTTAGGTCGGTTGCTATGGAAACAGTGAAAGCACTCAACCTCGTAACTGACCCTTCTCTCTTTTTTTTATCCATGGGCCACTTGGGGTTAGAGTTAAAACTGGAAAAAAATCTAGTCACTCAAAATACTGTATATGGAACAGTTGAGTTATTTATCCAGACATTGATGGCTATATGTATGTAATGTAAATAATGAAAAATGCTTTATTAATAGTAGGCTGCTACACACAAAAAATTATCACACCAGTATCATCTTTAAATATTTCCGTGATTATATCAAGATCTGTTGTTGATATCTGATATAAAGAATGCTTTTCTGTTATGGCACTTGGGGTGTTTTAATTGACACTTATGTGGAAGAATGCAAAGAACAGTGGAGCGCCATATTTTGTGGCTGTAGTCTGTATTCTATTCTCAGATATGTACATTTTGCATGTCTTTTGCTGAGAAAAAAAATCAGAAAAACAGGCCAAAGTATTGCAAGTATATATGTTTATTTCTATTATTTTAAAGAAATGTATATTTCTATTATTTCCACTTTGGCAAATTGACCTTTCAGATTAATTCTACTGGCATGTAGATCTTTTTAAGCTAGACACATGTATCCAACTAGCAAGAACTATTCCAAATGCACACACAAACATATTATATACAGACAAACAGGCTCGGATTTGCGGCAAGGCCGCAAAGGCCTGGACCTTGGGATGGCATAAATTAAGGGGCGGCATGCCGCCCAGCCGCACGCTAAATTAGTTTGGTTCCAGAGCACTATCATTCGGCGCTAGTGCTCTGGCAAGAAGACAGGATGCGCATGTGCGCTATCCTTTGAGATCGAGGGGGCGACGGAGGACGCCGGCCTACCCAGCGCCCTCATGGCAAATCCGGCCCTGCAGACAAACATATAAAATATAAGACAAATATAATAAAGCCTTTTCAAATCAAGATTTAGTATGATTGTTAATACATTTGTTATCCTTTAAAAGTTTAATATGTGCTTTTACATTCTACCAATGACAAACTACTGCTTGCCTGTTTTTGTTACGTTTCCTCTGACAACAGATAATTGTCAATGTCTCTCGCTCTGTGCATCTGGAGATTTGCTAGTGGATATATTTTCTAGAAGCTTGGCTGGATTTGACAAGATCAGACCCTCCTTTTGAGTTTTGGAACAGTAGGTGGCAGGATCTCACTGATTCTCCTTGACAAGCACTTGTTTTGTTGTGCCAGTTATGCAACTAGACAGTGATGCCCTTTTTAAAGCCACCATTAGCCACAAAAATAGCAACCCGTTCCTATCCCTTAGGAGCCCAGGTGCACAGGATGAGGACAATACCAGTGCAAAGTATACTTGGCCATTCAAGGACAAAACAAAAGATGCTAGTATAACTGTACATAAGACAGTCTTTTCTTTTTTCTTTTGCAATCCAAGCTACATATATGAACAGCTCTACTGTCCTTTGATAAAATACTGCTTCCTGATTTGTGAATCATACATGAAACTGGATGACAATATTAATGTTTCAGTATCCACAGGGATTACAAAAGCCACAAGCAACTGGGCAGTGAACAGAATTAAAAGAAATGTTATTTTTGTGATACACACTGACCAATGTTCCCTCTAAGGTGTGCGCTCATGCACAGAGTATATATAGTAACATAGTAAGTTTGGTTGAAAAAAGACACACGTCCATCAAGTTCAACATTTTAACCTGCCTAACTGACAGTTGATCCAGAGGAAGGCACAAAACCCCATCTGAAGCCTCTCCAATTTGCCTCAGAGGGGAAAAATTCCTTCCTGACTTCCTGCTAAAAAACCACCCAACCCCTTCTTAAAACTATCTAATGTATCAGCCTGTACCACTGATTCAGGGAGAGAATTCCACATCTTCACAGCTCTCACTGTAAAAAAAAACCCTCCCGAATATTTAGGCGGAAACTCTTTTCTTCTATTAGGAATGGGTGACCTTGTGTCAGCTGGAAAGACCTACTGGTAAATAAAGCATTAGAGAGATTATTATATGATCCCCTTATATATTTATATATAGTTATCATATCACACCTTAAACACCTCTTCTCCGGTGTGAACATCCCCAATTTGCCCAGTCTTTCTTCATAGCTTAGATTTTCCATACCTTTTACCAGCTTAAGTGCCCTTCTCTGGACCTTCTCTAATACAACAATGTCCTATTTGAGAGATGGAGACCAAAACTGTACAGCATATTCTAGATGGGGCCTTACCAGTGCTCTATAAAGTGGAAGAATGGCTGCTTCCTGCTGTGAATCAATGCCCCTTATAAATACAGCTCAGTACCTTATTTGCCCTTGATGCTGCTGACTGGCATTGCTTGCTACAGCCAAGGACTCCAAGGTCCTTTCCCATAATGGATTTGCATAGAGCAGTCCCATTAAAGGTATAAGTGGCTTGGATATTTTTACATCCCAGGTGCATGACTATACATTTATCAACATTGAATCTCATTTGCCACTTAGCTGCCCAGATTGCCAGTTTGTCAAGATCCTGTTGAAAGGATGCCACATCCTGGATGGAATTAATTGAGCTGGATAGTTTTGGGTCATCTGCAAATACTGATACATTACTTACAATGCCCTCCCCTAAGTCATTAATAAACAAGTTAAATAGAAGTGGACCCAATACGGAGCCCTAAGGGACCCCACTAAGAACCTTACTCCAAGTAGAGAATGTACGATTAACAACCACCCTCTGTACCCGATCCTGTAGCCAGTTTCCTATCCATGTGCAAGCGACTTCATTAAGCCCAACAGATATTAGTTTAGAAAACAGTCGTTTGTGGGGCATGGTATAAAATGCTTTGGCTCCAAATAGATCACATCTACTGCCCCCCCCCACTAGCCAGCATCTTAAGGTGGCCATACACGGGCAGATAAAGCTGCCGATATCGGTCATTTGGACCGATTTGACAGCTTATCTGCCCGTGTATGGGGGCTTCCGACGGGTCTTCCCGATCGATATCTGGCCACGATATCGATCGGGAAGGTTGGATTTTTACCCGACCGACCCGTCGGAGCCGCTTGGCGCATCGTAATTCGATCGTTTCATCATCATTCGTTTATGTAGCACTGATGTGTTTTGCATCTTTTTACATTAATTTACAACAATCAGGGGTATGACAGTAATAAAGACAATGGAGAGCCCGGCTCACAAGTTTATGATCAAAATGGTTAAGGGACACTTGAGACAGTGATAATGGTGAACACTATTGGTAATTCTTTATTACAAGTTAATTTCTGCTTAATCAAGATGCACTGAATATGTGTATCTAAATAGGTGGGTTTTTAAGGAGTGTTTGAAGGTTTGGGGGAAGGAGTCGGATAGGTCATGGCAGGGAGTTCCAGAGACTGGCAGAAGTTCAAGAGAAATCATAAATGAGATTGGAGACACTAAGGTCTGAAGCAGAGTGTAGGTTCTGTGAAGGAATGTATTTTTGAGATTACAGACTCTATATAGGAAGGAGCTTCATTTTAGGCGCCTTGAATGCGAGAATTTGTTTAAAGAGTATATTTGTAGCCACCTAAGGCATATGCATAGGAGGGCAGCTGCTGTCAATCGCTGTGTCTAGCAGCAGTGTTCAGAACAGACAAATTGTGAGGAACACATGGCAGGTGTAAGTTACAATAGTCAAGGTGGGGTGAATAAGGCTATTAGTAACTAAAACTAAGTAACTTTAAAGGAACATTTGTAAAACTAAGATTAAAACCTTGAAACAGCAGTATCACAAATGCCAGCTGAGTACAAAAGGCATAGCAGGAGTAGGTGGTCAACTCTGTCAAAGGCTGTGGAGAGATCTAGAAAAATAAGTATGGAATAGTGACCTTTAGATGGTGCCACAAGAAGATCCTTGTTTACTTTGGTAAGTATAATTTCTGTTGAATGTGTTGGGCAGGACAATGTGGAGGTAAAAGGAATACAGGAAACTAGACAATCATTTGAAGGAGAGCTGGGATTAAGGGAACATTTTTTAAAGATGAAAGTAATTAGTGCTTTTTTATATGATTATGGATAAGTAGCGGCATACTATTATAAAATTAGAATGCTATATTATTATTGCATAAAATTATTATCATTGTTATTACAGAGGACAGACAAAAGAGAAATACAGTCCTAGAATATGTGTCAATTTAAAGGGCTAGTAACATCAAAATGTATTTTAAAAAAATTAAATTAAACTTTAAAATCGCAAAGTCTTTATTAAGAAATAACTTACCTAAACTCTGTGTGCAGAAAGCGATTGGTTGATCCATTGTGCAGCGCTCGATTTCTCCTCCGTCTTCCTTATAGGAGATAGCCAGGGAGGAGAAATTGAGCAGCACATGTTGGATCGTCGCTGTGTTGCTTTTTCTTAAGAGGAGCGCAAGTGGAGTTTTGTTAAGTTATTTCTTAATAAAGACTTTATAATTTTAACGTTTAATTTGTCTTTGTGGTGTTTTTTTCGATGTATATTAACAATTTTTTTTTTTTATGTTACTGGTCCTTTAATATACTTAAAACAAACGTGCCGTTTACTAAAGTTTATAAATATGCCTATAACTCGTTGCCAATTAATTTTGTGAAATTTTTGCATTTACACATCTGGACCACAGTCAAAATTTGTATATTTTGTGTTTATTTTGCCAGGAATAATACATTTAAAAAACTTGATTTACTTGAATTTGGAAAAATAAGACTACCAAAATTTCTGAAGTTTCTTATACCACTGCTTCCCAACTTGAGGTCCATGGGCTGAATATGTATGGCTCCTTAAAAAGCATTTTTATGGCACACCCGACTTCTTTGTATGATATCCTCAAAACATGAAGAGCTATTTTTTGTCATGCAATATACTGTACTAATTCGGTTTTTAAACTTGATGGTCCTTTGATTAACCAATTTAAATGGGAGATTACAGCTGCTCCCCACAGTGAACACCTCACTAAGAATTAGAGTATTTAATTACCGTATATACTCGTGTATAAGCCGGCCCGTGTATAAGCCGAGGTACCTAATTTTACCTACAAAAACTGGGAAAACTTATTGACTCGCGTATAAGCCTAGGGTGAGAAATAAAGCTAAAGACTCTCTGTGTCTCACTTCTGTGTGCTGTGCTCACTGAAACAACACTTCTCTTGTTTAATAGATTACCTCCCCCTGAAATCATTTTCCTCCTTATCTGAAAATGTCAAGCCAGCGAAAGATTTGCTACTTATTCAGGTAGCAATGTGGGTGATCCGCTGACGCATCGTCTATTCCCCGTCTCTGATTCTCGGAGACCAGCCACTTATCTATCTGTGCTCATTACCTGCTGCCCGAACTGTTTTTAAAATCAGAGAGGGCGGATCCTGGTCTAGACTGCTGACAAAGGTGAAACCCCCAGATGGCAGCGCCTGCACTGATTGGCTGATACCTGACTTACTTCTTCACTATGGAAACAGCATCCTTCAGGTCACCTGACCCATTAGCCACCACAGCCCCAAGGTGAGAAAGAGACAGCTCTCAGAGTCACGTGACTCCCCTCCCCCTCCTCACCTGCAGGTCCTGTACAGAGATCTCCATGTTGGTGAGGTACAGGTAAGGGACTCCACTGCCGGCTCCCTTGGGCCCGTCGCTGACAGAGAAAACATTGGCGAAGGGCTGTCCCTGCACGGGCGAGTGGCTGGAGATAGTGGCCAGGGCGCCCCAGTCACAGTGATGCGCCACGTAACGCGCAACCCGGGCCGTTTCATTGCGCGGAGGGAAGGGGGACGGGGATCCCGGGGCAATCAGTAGTTGGAGGAGGAAGAAGGACGCTACCAAACCACTTAGCAGGGTCATGTTGACTAACACAGGACACTCGCGGTGACAAAAACAACTAGGA
Source organism: Xenopus laevis (assembly GCF_017654675.1). Classification (NCBI taxonomy): domain Eukaryota; kingdom Metazoa; phylum Chordata; class Amphibia; order Anura; family Pipidae; genus Xenopus; species Xenopus laevis. Next base: position 38,652,635 of record NC_054377.1, read on the forward strand.
CACGGCGGGAGGAGCTTGCAAGGCCACCGGCCAATCACACAGAAAAACACGACTGGCTGGGAGGAGCTGGAGCACCATTTGACCAGCAGCAGGGAAGAGGCACGCGCATCGCGCATCAGTCAAATAGGTAATTTTTTTTAACTGACCCGCGTATAAGCCGAGGCAGCGTTTTTCAGCTTATTTTGGGTGCTGAAAAACTCGGCTTATACGCGAGTATATACGGTAATATGGAAGTTTGCTATTTTATGCTAATGATTTGTAAAATCATAAAACATGGAGATGACAAACCAAAGCATACAATTATATAAATGCTTTATTTTTCTTATCATAAGTTTCAGAGCAAAAACTAGTGGTTAGATAAAGATATTAATATGCTTAAAGGGGTGGTTCACCTTAAAGTTAACTTTCAGTATGTTATAGAATGGCTCATTCTGAGCAACTTTTCAATCGGCCGTTTTTTTTTTATCTTTTCTTTTTATAGTTTTTGATTTATATGCCTTCTTCTTCAAATTTGCTCCAGCTTTCAAATTGGGGTCACTGACTCCATCTAAAAATAAATGCTCTGTAAGGCTACAAAAGTATTTTATTGCTACTTTTTATTACTCATCTTTCTATTCAAGCCTGCTCCTATTCATATTGCAGTCTTTTATTAAAATCAATGCATGGTTGATTGGATAATTTGGACCCTAGCAACCAGATTTCTGAAATTGCAAACTGGCTGCTGATTAAAAAGCCAAGTAACTCTAAAACTACAGATAAAAAATGAAAAACAATTCCAAATTGTCTCAGAAAATCACTATGTCATACTAAAAGTAATTTAAAGGTGAACACTTTACTATGCTGCTTTACAAACTGATATAATCTTGCAAAGTGACTATAGGGCTTAATAAAACAAAGTGCAAAGTGTTAAAGGACCAGTAACAGCAAAAACATTTTTAAAAAAATTCATTAGTATACATTGAGAAAAAAAAACACCAAGACATATTTAACTTTAAAATCACCAAGTCTTTATTAGGAAATAACTTACTGAAGCTCCGATTGCGCCCCTATACAGAAAAAGCAATCACGATCCATTGTGAGGCGCTTGATTTCTCCTCCCTGCCTTCCTTATCGGAGATAGCCAGGGAGGAGAAATCGAGTGCCACACAATGGATCGTCGCCCTTTCACCTTTTCTGAAGAGGAGCAAAAGCGGAGTTTCGGTAAGTTATTTCTTAATTAAGGCTTTGCGAATTTTAAAGTTTAATTTGTCTTGGTGTTTTTTTTTTTTTCAACGTATACTAACACATTTTTAAAAAAATGTTTTTGATGTTACTGGTCCTTTAAAATGAAGGCAAAACAGAAAGATACTTGCACCCATACATGCTTTTTTGCAATCTGAGGCAAGCAACAATGAGCCTCTTCAGCCTGAACTTGGTTGTAGTTGCAGTTTTATTTAAGGATAAGTCAATAGCTACAACTGACTTGCACCATGTGAAGTGGACACTAACACTGCAGTGAGCCGGAATTGATGCCATTTGAATACAAATGCAGGGGTAAAATGAGTGCCACAACATCGGTGTGATTTACCAAATTGGGTGTTTATTTGGATCTGTATATTACATGCAACATAGCATGTACTGCAATTGCACTTGAATCCTATAAAAAGCTGCTTTGTGGGTAAAAAAAAATGTCAATTTGTGTCTGAAATTTGCATTTCAATTTTGCACACTGCACTGTACTTTCATAAATAAGCAAATGGTCTGTGCACACAATTTGTCAAACATTAAAGTAAGGGGAAAACCTTAAAAGATATCCTGTTGTTATTGGTGATGTTAATTTAGCAATGTAGAGTACATGAGGGGATGTTTGTAATCAGCCCTCCAATAAACTCACAAATTACTCAAGTATTTTATAAGCTTGTTAAGAACAAATCACTCCCTTAGCTGGCATATACTAACTGATGAGGCATTAAAAGCCTCCAAACACAAGAAAAGTTTGTTGTATTTGCTATACAAAACAGAAATGCCTCGTATTTCTTTAACCAGGTTCCAGAGGTGAATAACAATGTGTTTGTATTAGCAGCATCCAAAACACTGCCAAGGCTCCATTTTAACTTTTATATTACATTGGGCATTGGCATCTGTGAAGGCAGCAAGGCCATCATATTGCTAAACTAAATTCAACTTTGAAAAAGCCTCCTGCCGTTTTGCTGCCTGGTGAGGCATCTGTGGGAGCAAATCCAGTTGAGCTAATTTGCATAATGATGAAGCTTTTGAAAGTGGTTTCAGTTCAAGACGGACAGGAGAACATAAAATGCCCTTTGAGCAGCGTGACAGAAGGCACTGCTTTGACTTTGAATGTATATTCAACAAATAAATTGGACAACATGAAGGTTAAATGGGGCATGCCATCAGTGAGAAGAAAGAGTAACCACATTTACCAAGCCCTTACTTACAACCAGCATTTCTGAGAGAATACTATTCCAACAGCTAATGCAGCTACTGTATTCAGCTGGTAAAAGAATATGAGCAACAGAGACAAAAAGTCCTTATTGTAAAATCACACAAATTGTTCATTCACCAAAAATTAACATAGATACATAATTGCAAATATTGATTTTAGTGCATTCAAAGCTATATCACATCTGTTTTCTGAGCACCAGCATGCTGAAGTAACACACAAATAATAGATTTGACAAACAGAATACAGTTCATTGCTTTTTGCTTTCTGCTTGTCATTGCTCACAGACCTTTTCTGCATAAAAATTTTATTCCATCACATTTTTTACCACAAGGATTAATGCTATAAAATGTCAGTTCCTACAGTGAAATTTATCAACATTATGATATTCCATAGAATCTGCCAACACAGACAAATGTGCTACATTAAAAAAATGTCTAGGGTTCCCTGGAGACCTCAGGCTCTGTCATTCCTATAACAGTCTGTGTATTTATGCTATTAAACAGAACATGATGATAATTATGGCTTCTTTTGCAGGTAAACAACTAAATAACATATACCAAAATCGTGTCACTGTTCTACAAGATTTGAATGATATTTGCAATACTTTTTGTAGTTTTAGAAAAAAAAAATCGAACCAATACGAGTTAGCAGCAGGAAGCTAATAATGTGTCTCCAGCTGTTCCAGTTAACCTGCATATGTGACCATCTGCACCTCATGAGAACAAGAGAAGGATAGATAGAGAGAGGATGCTGTGGGGGTATCAGTATCATGCAGCATACAGCATAGGACCAGAGAATGACCTTGCATCTACAGTGTATATCTAGTAAGGTTGCTAAACAAAAATACTAAAATTAAGTGTTATAAAACACCTATAATCACTTCTAATACTAAATTAGCAACAGTTTACACTATTTATATTTTGGTCTCTATAAAAAAAAAAAAAAGATATTGCCTGTAAAACATAAAACCCTGCTTCATGTAAATAAACCATTTTATAATAATGTACTTTTCTAGTAGTATGGCCATTGGGTAAACATAAATAGAAAATTGCCATTTTAAAAAAAACAAGGGCTGCCCCCTGGGATCGTTCGATTCACTGTGCACACAAACAAACTATGTGGCAAATTCACTAAGCCGCGAAGCGCCAAACGCTAGCGTTAATTCGCTAGCATTTGGCATTTTTGCTACTGCGCAAATTCACTAACGAACGCTGGCGAATTTTCGCTAGCGACGAAACTACGCAAATTCACTAACTTGCGCAGTGTACTGAACGCTACCTTTTACGCTAGACTTCCTTCGCCACCTCAGACCTGGCGAAGCGCAATAGAGTAGATAGGGATTGTTTAAAAAAAAGTCGATTTTTTTCTAAGTCCCAAAAAACGCTGGCGTGTTTTCTACATGATGGCTGATAGGCTGAAAAAGATCGAAAAATTTTTGGGGCTCCCCTTCCTCCCCCCTACATTTCCTGACTCATGGCAACTTACCTAGACAGTGGGCACATGTGTAGGGCAAAATAAAATTTTTATTTGCTGATTTGAAGGTTTTCTAGGCATTTGTAGTGCAGATACGTGTTCCTCCATTGAAATTTGAATTTCGCGCCGTATGCAAATTAGCATTCGTTAGCGTAACTTCGTTTTATATAGCGAATCAACGCTAGCGCAACTTCGCAACCTTACGCTACCCCTGTGCGCAACTTCGGATTTTAGTGAATTTGCGGAGCCCTGGCGAAACTACGCCTGGCGAAGTGCGGCAAAGTTGCGCCTGGCGCAACTTTGCATCTTAGTGAATTTGCCCCTATACTTCTTAGGTCACATGAGCCAATTAACAGATAGAGTTGTGTCTTTTGCTTCAACACTTATTCCTGTTACAGTTAGGGGCACATTTACTAAGGGTCGAATAATTAATTAATTAATTAACCCTCGATATTCGACCATCGAAGTTAAATCCTTCGACTTCGAAGGATTTTAATCCATCGATCGAAAGTTTTTCCTTCGATCACAAATTGCTAGGAAAGCCTATGGGGACCTTCCCAATAGGCTAACATTGGTGCTCGGTAGGTTTTAGGTGGCGAAGTAGATGGTCGAAGACAGTACTTCGACTATCAAATGGTCGAATAGTCGAAAGGTTTTTAGTTCAAATCGTTCGATTCGAAGTCGTAGTCAAAGGTCGAAGTAGCCAATTCGATGGTAGAAGTAGACAAAAAAAACCTTTTTTCATAGTTTTTTTCCTTATAATCCTTCACTCGAGTAAAGTAAATTTGCCCCTTAGAGTTGCAGTATTTCTGGTCAAGTGATCTCTGAGGCAGCACACAGACCATCACGAAATGGGGGTTCAAGGCAAGAGATGTAAAAGGGCAATATTTACTTAAATATATAGTCCAGTTTGATAAGATTCTTTAATATGCCACTTAATATGATATAAACTATCTGTTGCTTAAGTATTCATTTTGGGGGTAAAGTTTTCATTTAAGAATAGAAATAGTAAAGGAAAAAGGTAACTACTGTAATTCAATTCTATGATTACCTCTACTTGTATCTTACCAGAAGTTGGGTGCAGTACTAGATTTAAGCTGGTACAGTAGCTTGTGCCTTACTTTAGGTAAAAGCTGTTTTATAATCCCCCACCTTAAATATAGATAGATAATGTCCTCATACTTTTCTTATTAGGGATCCTGCATGCTAATCCAATTAAATGTAGATCATGTGTACAATTTATTAGTTTTAAAAAAGCAATTTATTTATCAGAATATGTTGCCTTTTTGACAAAAAATAAGCTTTATACAAAGTGGTGGAATACCCCAAAAGTATGTGTGCATTTTCATTAGTGATGGTGATGAACTTCTGCACATTTACAAAGCTAAATAGCACACAGATTAATTTAAACAACCTGCAGTGACTTTACAAAACAATTGCGTTAAAAGGGATCTGTCACCAAGACATAAAAATCTGTATAATAAAAGTTATTTTCAAATTAAAAATCACTCCCCCTCCATCCTCACCATCTTGTGTAGCAAGTGCATGGCCAGGGATATCGGTCCCCCATTCTTGCACATAAACAATATTTTGGCATGATGCTAAGCTTGAATTAATAACATTGTCCTCAAAATGGCATCTGCCTGCATGCTGTGATTGTAAATTCCAAGACTAAAAAAAAAAAATCAAAGATTTAAATAATGTCATAGCGTAAGTGAAGTTTATTCATCATCATGAAATAGGACTTGGAATAATTTCTTAAGGTGACAGGTTCCCTCTAATTTTTTAAAGAGCAAATGCAGTGACTTCAGCCACATCGAGGAGCACAGTTGCAGGCAGAGTCCAAGCCAGCAGAAGTTTCACTAGCATTCATTTCTGCCTATCGAAACTTTGTGGAAACTCATATGGATCATATATATGTTTTTATTAGAGATGGTGCAAATGCTTAATGTGGCAACTTATTATTACAAATGTCCAAGGAAGCATAATAAAGACAAAATAGATGCTCTAATGTCCTAGATATGAGCCCAACTGAAAACAAATGTGGCATGCCCCTCAAATAGTTGAAAAAAAACACAATTTTAATAGTTAGAACAACTGAAGGCAACAGTGTTTTTCAAGAACTTTTCGGCATACAGGATTTGATGTCACTGACATAAGAATGAGGAGGATGTAGCTTCATCTGATCAGTTCGCCAGGTGGCGAAGGAAAAATTCTACACTTTAGTGAATTTGCGTTGTAACGATCGTTAGCCTGAACCAAAATTCGCCTGTGTTAAGGCAGGGAAATTTCACGAAACTGCGATATTGACGGCCTCTTTCACTAGTGAATTGTAGTCCATGCCTTAGTAAATTGTCAGTGTCCCTGCGGATGAGATTTCTGGCAAATTTTCGCTAGCAAAGGCCACTTCACCCTTTAGAAATTTGCCTCATATAATGTTCTCATATTCAGCAACGACTGCACTTTGCTAACGGACACAAACATACTACCTCCAAACATTTGAAAAATGGAGAGGTACAAAAAGATCAGCTGCGAGTAGTGCGGCAGAAAAGACCTGCTTATCTTAAATAGTTACAGTTGTATATAAGTGCAGGTGCTGAGTATTCTGGCTCTCTGCCCAGAAACATTGTATCTTTTTCTGGCATCAGTGCAGGAAACCAAAGGGACATTTCATTAACAAACCAGGACTGCGGGCTGACGTGTCAAAATTACAACTGTCAAGGCAGAAAACGAGACAGTTGGGAGGTATGCACGAGACACAAACAATTTTGATACTCTGGAAAATTCTCATCACAACTGCTACATAGCATTTACTGTGACATCAATTTAAAGAATAAGTAAGCCATTAATTTTTAAAATCCCCTAAAATTACTCTAAATAGCCCTCAGAATAACAAAAATATCTCCCTCCATTAAGTCTTATTTTGTTTCTCTATCACAAGCAGCTGAACTGTAGCCGTTTCAGCTACTTGCTTTTGTGTGAAGCTCTGCCCCGAGCTCTCCTCCTCTCTCCGACTATAAAGAGCTAAAAGAGGTGCCTACCATGCATGCCTGACTGATTTCCTTTGGAGCAGAGGCACTGAGCATGCCCAGTAGGCACCTCTTTAAAGTCTTCATAGTCAGACAGAGGAGGAGAGCTCAGGGGGCAGAGCTTCATGCTAGACAAGAAAGTAGCTAAAAGTTAGAAAAAGTATGGGAGAAAGTAGGGAGAAAAGTATGTTATTCTGGGGAGGCTGTTTAGAGAGAGGAAAAAATGGTTTACTCTCTTTCTATGTGTATAAACAATGTGCATTGTGAGGAGATAGTGTTGTACCTTATAGAAGGTGCTACCTCTCCTCTCATTTTGGGGTTACCATGGCTCCAGAGGCATAACCCTCTGATTGACTGGGTTTCAAGGGAGGTAATTCGATGGGGTTCTAAGTGTGGTGGGGTATGCTTTCCCTCAGTAGTGGCAACTACATCTCTTGAGGGGTTACCTGCTGCATATGCAGAATATGCTGAAGTGTTCTCTAAAAAGCCAGCAGAAACCCTACCCCCACACCGGCAGTATGACTGCCCAATTGATTTGATCCTCGGGTCCACTCCTCCTTGTGGTAGAACCTAACCTATTTCATTGCCAGAAGCACAGGCCATGAAAGAGTATATAAAGGAAAATCTCAAGAGGGGTTTTATCAGACCTTCTAGTTCCCCTGCAGGGGCAGGTTTTTTTTTGTTGGGAAAAAAGATGGTGGTCTTCGTCCCTGTATTGACTATAGGGGGCTCAATAAGATCACCATAAAGAACCGCTATCCTCTCCCTTTAATTTCCGAACTTTTTGATCAGGTTAAAAGAGCTAAGGTCTTTACCAAACTTGATCTTAGGGGGGCTTATAACCTGATACGTATCAGGGAGGGTGATGTGTGGAAGACAGCGTTTAACACCAGGGATGGCCACTACGAGTATCTTGTAATGCCTTTTGGTCTCTGTAATGCCCCCGCAGTGTTCCAGGAGTTTGTCAATGACATCTTCCGGGACCTGCTGGGGATCTTCATAGTGGTCTACCTAGACGATATTCTTATTTTTTCCTCCAACATGAAAGAACATCAAAATCATGTTTGTGAAGTTTTACGAAGGCTAAGGGGAAATAATCTTTATGTGAAACTAGAGAAATGTACTTTTGGGGTTTCTTCTGTGCAGTTTTTGGGGTTTAACATTTCCAGCAAAGGTCTAGAAATGGATCCAGGCAAGGTGAGAGCAGTCCTGGATTGGACCCAACCCCTTTCGTTACGTGCAAGCCAAAGGTTTCTTGGTTTTTCTAATTATTATCGTCCGTTTATTAAGAATTTTTCCCTCATTGTGGCCCCCATCACTAATTTAACCAAGAAGGGTGCTGATCCCAGCATGTGGCCTCCTGAGGATGTTCAAGCATTTGAATTCCTCAAAAAGGTGTTCAGTTCTGCCCCAATCCTTCGTCACCCCGACACTGCGCTTCCTTTTATTGTGAAAGTTGACACCTCTGAGGTGGGAGCTGGGGCAGTCCTTTCTCAAAGGCACCCGACTACTAACAAGTTGCATCCCTGTGCTTTCTTCTCCAGGAAGTTTTCACCCGCAGAGGTGAATTATGATATAGGTAACAGAATCGTTGGCAGTCAAATGGGCCTTTGAGGAATGGCGGCACCTCCTGGAGGGTGCAAAAAATCTGGTGACGGTCTATACTGACCACAAGAATTTACTATACATAGAGTCTGCTAAGCGCCTTAATCCTAGGCAGGCTAGGTGGGCTCTATTTTTCACAAGGTTTAATTTTTCTCTGACTTTCAGGCCTGGGACTAAAAACACCAAGGCGGATGCACTCTCTAGGAGTTTCGAATCTATTTCTTCTGACTCTAGTGAGTGTACTCCCATTATTCCCAGGGAAATTATCATAGCAACCCTTGAATCTGACCTTTCTTCTCTATTGCTCCCTCTTCAAACATCTGCTCCTACGGATACCCCTTCGGGGAGATGGTTTGTACCACAGGAATTAAGGGAGCAAGTATTGAGAGAGGTTCATGATTCTAAGATGGCAGGGCATCCAGGCATTTCGAAGACGGTGTCCCTGTTATCCCGTCATGTTTGGTGGCCATCATTCAAACAGGATGTTAAGGCCTTTGTTAATTCCTGCACAGTCTGCCAAAGATCCAAGGCTTTTCGAAATTCTTCCCAGGGTCTGTTAATTCTCTTACCCATTTTAGAAAAACCTTGGTCCCATCTTTCGATGGACTTCATTGTTGATTTGCCCCCTTCTCAGGGGAAAACTGTGATCTGAGTGGTGGAGGATAGGTTTAGCAAGATGAGCCATTTTGTTCCTCTTCCACACCTCCCTTCTGCTAAGACCTTGGCTGATTTGTTTGTTAATCACAATTTTAATTTACATGGTTTTCCTGAAAATATTGTTTCTGACAGGGGGGTTCAGTTTGTCTCAAAGTTTTGGCGTGCTTTCTGTTCTTTGGTGGGGATTGAGTTATCTTTTTCCACTGCTAATCATCCCCAAACCAACGGCCAAACTGAGAGGGTGAACCAGTCCCTGGAGCAGTACCTCAGGTGTTATGTGTCCGACAACCAGTCCACTTGGGCGGAACTATTACCCTGGGCAGAGTTTGCATACAATAATGCTACTCATTCTCTCTCTGGGGAATCCCCTTTCTTTATTGTCAATGGGTTGCACCCCAAAGCTTTTTCGTTCCCCTGTACCATCTGCCAACTCCACTGTTGAGTTATTTTCTAAGGTTTGGTCTCAAGTCCATGAGTCTCTGTCTGCAGCTACATCAGCTCAAAAGAGAGCTGCTGACAGCTACCCCAGTATAAAGTGGGGAATTTGGTCTGGTTATCTACCAAGAATATCAAGTTGAAGGTGCCCTCTCTCAAACTGGGTCCTAAATTCATTGGTCCATATCCCATCACCGCAATAATTAACCCTTCCTCTGTTCGTCTTAAGTTACCTGTTAATTTTAAAATTTCTGATTCCTTTCCTGTCTCACTTCTCAAACCAGCTTCACAAATCCGGCAGTCATCTGTCCCTCCCCCAGTGTTGGTCGAGGGTCAGCCTGAATTTGAGATCCAAGAGTTCCTTGATTCTCGCCTGGTAAGGGGTAAGCTCCAGCACTTAATTAAATGGAAGGGCTATGGCCCCGAGGAGAACTCTTGGGTCTCAGTTGAGGACATCAAGGCTGACCGTCTCAGGAAGCAATTCCATCAAAAGTTTCCTGGAAAGCCTGGAGGTCCAGTGCCCCCCCCTGAAGAGGGGGGGTAATGTAAGAGTACCGGCGGGGTCGTCCGCCGCGCCATCAGTGGGGACGCCCGCCGCACCGTTCTTCTCTCTAGCCGCGCCAGCGAGTTCTTAGCTGGCGCCGGCTCCTCTCTAGGGCGCGCCCCCCTTGTCATTTAAAGGCGCTGGTGTATGACGTCAGCGCGCAAAGGCGCAAAATTCAAATACTATTTAAAGCCCAATCTGTCTGTTTGTAATTGCCCATGATAGGATCTTGCTCCTTGTGGTTCCTGAAGCCTTGTGCTGTATTCTGATTATCCGGTTTGACCCCTGCCTGTTTCCTGACCACTCTCCATTCTGTATCCTGACCTGTGCCTGAATCTCGACCACTCTCCTGCTTGAACCCTTCTGATTGATTAACCTGGTTTTGACCCTTGCCTGCCTGATTACGATTATGATATCCACCTGCCTCGACCCAGCTTGTCTGACAATCCGCCTGCCTAATCCTTTTGTACTGTGAACTTCGGCCCAAAAGACTCTGCTAACAGCCGTGTCCCTTTGCCAGCCAGAACATCTCGCCTTGTACCCCCCAAGTCCAGGTGGCACCCAAGTAAGCTGAGGGCTCCTCCCGAAGCCCAACGGTGGTCACACTACTGGTGAAGCTGAGCAGAGACCAGGGTAGTTGCCACTTGTTCTGGTATTGGGTGCCGGCCGTGACACCATTATTTAATGGAGCAACGCTCTCAACCTGCATCTTTTTACTATTAATATATTTAAAAAAACTTTTGGGGGTTAGTCTTAGCCTCCGCTGCAATGCACTGTTCATTAACCTTTCTTTGCCTTCCGGATTGCTGATTTGCAACATTTATTATAGTGTTTATATTCATTAAATGCAGCTTCTGTCCCAACAGAGTAGTTTTTAAATGCATTTCTCTTCTTTCCTATTAACTTCTTTACTTCTATATTAAGCCACATAGGGTGATTCTTAGAGCTTCAACATTTGCTCCTTAAGGGAATAAATTGAGAACAGTAATGACTTAATATCATTTTAAATGACAACCATTTCTGATCTGTGTTTTTAGCTGAAAATTTAATGCCCAAATCAGTGCTCTGAAGGGCAGCCCTCAAGCTAGAGTCCTGCAGGGGGTCGGGTACCCGCGGGTTACCCACAAAAGCCTGCGGTACCCTGCGGGTTGCGTTTAGAAGATCAAGGTGCGGGTATACCCGCGGTTCAGCGGTTCTGAAGGTTGCGGGTCATGCCGCGGGTCTTCTCTATATCTATATTTACTCCTTTTTTCTGGTTGTGTCTATTTCCGATGACATCACTTCCGGTTTCTAATGACAGCACTTCCTGTTTTACTCCTTTTCCCCCTGATCACGTCTACTTCTGATGATGTCACTTCAGGTTTCCAATGACAGCACTTCCTGATTCTTGAAGGTCAGTGGGTCGTGGGTCCGGGTTGCGGATAAGGTACTTGCGGGTAGGGTCGGGTAGCGGGTAAGAATGCGGGTTGTGGGTCCGGGTTGCGGATTGCAGGTTGCGGGTCAGGGTCGGGTCCCAAAAAATGGACCCGCACAGGACTCTACCTCAAGCCACTAAAATTAGCTTTTCTGAAATTCATGGTTTTGTTGCCCCAGTGTAAATTTGTTTTTTGTACCAGACATTAAATGATACAACATTATGGTCACTATTACCCAGGGGTTCCATGACTTTCACATTTTCTGGGTCATTTGAGATCACTAGATCCAGAATAGCATTTTTTCTGCTTGGCTCCTCAACAACCTGTGCATTAAAGTTGTCATGCAACAAGTTTATAAACTTAAAGTGGACCTGTCACCCAGACACAAACATCTATATAATAAAACTCCTTTTCAAATTAAACATGAAATCCAATCTCTATTTTTTATTAAAGCATTCATAGCTGTTTTATTAAAGCATTCATAGCTCATTTAAAATTCTCAGCTGTCAATCAAATATTGTCTGCCACTCCTCTATGCCCTGGGCATAGAGGCGGGGCAGACAATTACTTTCACTTTCCATTCAGTGCTTCATAGATGTCACTATTCTCCACATATTCCCCCGTTCTCTTTACCATTTAATTGTGTAGCCAGGGCATGGGGATGGACATCGGGTCATCATCATCATCATTTATTTATATAGCGCTGTCAAGATGGTCCCCCATTCTGGTGCTGTTTGTGCACCAGAATGGGGGAACCGACGTCCATCCCCATGCCCTGGCTACACAATTAAATGGTAGAGAGAACGGGGTATTCTGAGATGATGCAAGGCTTGTCTTAATAACAGTGTGCACAAAACGGCTGCTGCCTGCTTGCTATAATTTTGAAATCCCAGACTGAAGGAAGCAAGATTCTAATAATTTATATAGTGTAATTAAAGTTAATTTTTCTTGACTAATGTTATTAAATAGGATTTTGGATCATTTTTTTATGTGACGAGTCCCCTTTATCTGATCTGACAGTACTGTTGTTCCAGTCAATATCTGGGTAATTAAAATCCCCCATTATTATTACTTAACCCAAACAGCCTTGTATTTTAATAGTTTTTTCTGCAAAGCAAATAAATAAATGATAGAAACATAAATTCAGCATTAAAAATGGAAATTGGGTTCTTAAAGTTACCAGGACTGGCTTTTTTTGCTGACACTGGTAACCTGCTTCATAATTTTATTTTTATAATACAAAATGTACTATTAGATTGTATTATAATGCATTATCTGTATGGTTATATAGATTGTTATACTAGTTATTGTTGTAATTTTTTTAACAGATTTTTTGAGTCAGTAAGCGGTGCTGTGTTCAGTCCAAATTTGGTACCTGAATCAAATTGCTAAAAGGTCACAATAATTTGACATCGGAAAAGTTACAGTTATAGTCACTACATTATTTTTTACTGCATGTCATCTATTTTCGATCCTCCAACAAAACATTTTTACTATTATTCATCCTATTAGTCTGTTTGACAGCTGCATCCTTATTCACTTCTACCAAGAAAACTGGCATAACTACAATAGAAATCCACCTTCCCAGCCCCTTTATAAACTTTGTACACTGAATGATTTTGTTGCGGGGGGTGGGCTGGTCAGGGACAATCCAGTTATGGCGCTGACTGAGACCCATGGAAATGAGGTGAAACTTAATTTTCATGCAACCACATGAATCAGATTTTACACTGGAAAAGTTTCCATTTAATAAAAGAGCCACCAGTTAAATTGCATTAAACTTTCATGATATCACATTAGATAATCATCACTCTGTTTTCAGTCACATTGTTTCAGTGGTATGCAAAATGAAGATATGTACAAGGTATAGAGCTTACTCTTTCATACAAAGACAGCAGTTTACAATGCAAATAGAAAAATAATAAGCTGTAATTAAGAGATTCTTGAGCTGGACATATTTTAAGTTTTAGGTAGTAAATTACAAAATAAAATGGTTATTGATAACCACATTTAAATGTTTGTAATTACTGCTTTGCCCACAAGAGAGCACTGCAACCTATACACTTGTGCCTTTTTATTAAATGCTTGGTATCTTAGCTGACTGCCATATAACTCAAAAATTATAATTAAAATGTCTTAGCTCCTGTATTTATAGTAACAGTTAAACTACTGTGCTTTCTCCAAGTCAGAGTCATTTACTTGAGAACAGCACAGTTTATGGTGAACAGATCTTTGAAACTATACCACTGGGATACAATACAGCCACATGTAACTCAATATATGTCAACAGCTGTAAAAATATTGGTAGGAGGAAGGGAAAAGGGGGAGTAAAAAAAAGCCATCAACACGGATCAAGTACCTGTTTTTTTCCTTTCTGACCACTTTCAAACCCTCCACTCCTCCCCAAATAATTGAGCAATTTTGGAGGATGCTGTCTTAAAAGCTAGTAGCCTTTGATGCTGGATGATCAAAGAGGTTCTAAATGAGAATTATTTCCAGGTAGGAGGCCTTGAGAGTGACCAAGGTTCAACTCAGTAGCAGAAGGGTTTGTTCTAATCTTACCAACTGCACGCTTTCGTCAGAGCATATTCCCAGGGAGTTCTGAGCTCCCCAGGGCAAAGCTACAGTAAATTCCGGATAATCCCCTCAGCATACAAATGAACCCCTTGTATGAAAGCTGCTGGGCTAACACAGTTTATATATATCCCCAGATCTGCCAGGTTTATGCATCAGCTAAACAAACAAAATGCCTTTTTATTTTGAGACATTTATTGGTATTTGAAAAAAAGAGTGGCAGTGTTAATCATGTGAGAAGATGCCCTCTGAGATAAGAAATAATACAATTCCAACGGAGCTGGCCCTAGTGTGCTTTGTATTTGGAAAAGCATGCTCGGAAATGTAGATTTAAAATGAAAAAAAAAAAACAGGAACAAAATTAAAACAGCTTGTCACTATATTGATCGGTTCAACCAAATCAGTAGAAACAGTTGAGACAATTGAGTAAGGAACGCTAATTTAATCATAGATAGATAGATGATAGATAGATGATAGATAGATAGATAGATAGATAGATAGATAGATAGATAGATAGATAGATAGATAGATAGATAGATAGATAGATAGATAGATAGATAGATAGATAGGGTGTATAAATAGAATATGTGGATGTAGAAATCTACATACAGTATGAATAGCATCAACACTGCAGAAAACTCCCAGCATCATTCCTAAAGTTGGTGATGGTTTGCTAGGATTTGCAGTTTCATAAATGTCCTTGTGGAGTATTTAAAGTTTCCTATGCATGTATCAATCAATATCCTGTGGTATATCTGCTGAGAATGTGTAGGGTTAGAAAAACTTTATTTAAATGTATTGTCTGTTGTTTTAAATAAGGCACAAAGTAATTTAATAGTTGGCTGCCAGCCTTCCACCCAAAATTGCAAAAAAATAAATAAATAAGGACCAGCACCTATCAGTATGATAATAAAGCTTTGCATTTAAATCATGACTGACAGGATTAGTCCAACCAGCTGTGCAATATTAGTGTACAGAACAGAATGTCTTGGCTTCCTTCTCTGCATACTGTTTAATACATGTATATAGATTCAATTCTCTAGCTCATTGCACAATTACCTCTCCAGAGAATACCATATACAGATTAGGCATTAAGTTATATTAAATTATTCATTTTTACTCAAGAAAAACCTATAATATAAAAAAATATTTTCTTAAAAGCTTTAGTCTATTTTAAAGCATGGCCAAACCAGTACACATTCCACTTGTAGAATACATAGAAATAGCAATAATGTTGAAGATTGAAACACAAATAGTCACAATATATCATTAGTAGTTACATTAACATCTATTAGATGGGCAAGCAGCTATTAGAGCAATGACACACAGGGTGACAAATCTCCTAAAAATGCCTTTCCAGTGCCGCAAGTAGATAACATTACTTGCGTAATGCATAACGAAATTTACTTTTTAACAGATGACAAATCTCCCCTTCTGTCATTGCCCTTAAAGGGGTGGTTCACCTTTAAGTTAACTTTTAGTATGTTATAGAATGACAAATTCTAAGCAACTTTTCAATTGGCCTTCATTTTTTCTTTTTCATAGTTTATGCATTGTTTGCCTTCTTCTGACTCTGTCCAGCTATAAAATCGGGGTCACTGACCACATCAACAAAACAAATTATCTCTAAGGCTATGCATAATAAGAAAAATTAAAACCAATTGCAAATTGTCTCAGAATATCACTCTCTACATCATACTAAAAGTTAATTTAAAGACGAACAACCCCCTTTAAATGTGATAAATGCTTCAGACAGAACTTTTTCATTTAATCCTTTACCTGACAAAGTAGAATTTATGTGGACTTAAGATCACTGATGCCCATACCATAGATTATAGGTGTTATTTATCAAAGGTCGAATTTTGTGCTTTGTGAGCTTTTTAAACCTTGAATGAACTCACAACTCAAATTGGTTTAGTAAAAAACTCGAATCAGTGTAGTCGGGATGAAAAACTCAAATACTTGAACGGAGAGAATTTTCAGCGAAAAAAAAAACCTCAAGTAGCTTTAATTGATCGAGTTTTCAAGTAAAACCCACTGAAAAAACTCAAACATCATGAAGGCTATTAACAGCTATTAACAGTTCAAGGGACCTCTGCCATTGACTTCTATATGATATTGACAGGTTTTAGATGGTGTATTTTCGGATTAAAGCTATTTCCAGGTTTGGGGTATTATAAATCTCGATACATTTTTTTGACTATAAAATACCCCTGAAAACTTGAATTTTTAATTGAAAAAACAACTTGACCTTTAATAAATAAATCCCTATATGTTACACTTTTCTTTTATGCTGTGCCATGTGCTTACTGGCAACATGTGCACAGCAAAGATCAATTGACCCAGGAAGGATTTAAAGGGAAATTGTACCCCAATATGCTTAGGTCCTCACGAGATCAGAGTACAATCAAGGCCTCAGCCAACAACACGAGAATTTGTGTTTTCTGTGTTGCTTCAACAAATTATAAAACCACCAATGTTAAAGGGTTTGCTCACCTTTACATTAACTTTTAGTATGATGTAAAGTTTGATATTCTGAGATGATTCTCAATTGGTTTTCATTTTTTATTATTTGTGGTTTTTGCGCTAATTAGCTTTTTAATCAGCAGCTCACCACTTTGCAAACTTAGCAATCTGGTTGCTAGCTTCCAAATTACCCTAGCCCCCATGCATTAATATGAATAAGAAACCAGAATGTGAATAGGAGTGGGCCTGAATAAAAAGAGTAGTAATAAAAAATAGTAATAACAATACATTCGTAGCCAAACAAATCATTTGTTTTTAGATGGGTCAGTGACCCCCCATTTGAAAGCTGGAAACAGTCAGAAGAATGCAGCAAATAATTAAAAAACTATTAAAAATAAAGGCCAATAGAAAGTTGCTTAGAATTAGTCATTGCATAATGTACTAAAAGTTAACTTAAGTTTATTTAACAGTAAAATATGTATCTATATTTAAAATCATTATTGATATACACATACAGTATGAGTAAAGCTACTCCTATTGTAATTAATTGCAGGACATGAGACTAGTTTACTAATGGGCTAATGTAACCACTTTTATAAAATTTGCACCAGATCTACTAACCCATACCAAACATAGAAGACCAGTAAAAATTACGCACTCAATGAGTGGTATGGGCTGAAAGAACTGGAGTTACAAAAGTAAAAGTACTGCAAAAACATACCGTGCCAGTTATTTTTTGTAGTATAAGGGCTAGTCCACACGGGGAGATAGCGACGCGTTTGCGGTCGCGGCGACAAAGCGCCGCGACAGTCGCCGCGACCGGCGCAGGCGACAGTTTTGTATGGGCGCCTATGTAAAAACGCCTGTGCTAACCACACGAGGCGATGCGCTTTTCAACAGTCGCCTGAAAAAGCCTGGCGAGGCATTTTCAGGCGACTGTTGAAAAGCGCATCGCCTCGTGTGGTTAGCACAGGCGTTTTTACATAGGCGCCCATACAAAACTGTCGCCTGCGCCGGTCGCGGCGACTGTCGTGGCGCTTTGTCGCCGCGACCGCAAACGCGTCGCTATCTCCCCGTGTGGAATAGCCCTTAAAGGATGAAGATTGAATTTAGTTATTTTGAAGTTGAGGTTCAATACCCTTGGTGGATACCATGCATGTCTCCAGAAGACTGCTCTTGTAAGATAGGAACAATGATAATCTCTGACTCATAGGAACCATTTCTCAACTTCACTTAGAAGTCATTCCAAGACCAAAAGAGAGATACAATTGAAGGCACTCTGCCTCATATAGAAAAAAACACTGTTGGCTGCTGTGACGCATTTCGGAAAAACCACTTAATCATACGCCACACCTCCATTCATCTTACACTGTCAAGCGTTGGATTCTGGGACTTGAAATTAAAAAAGTAAAAAAACAACTTGCTACATGTTCGCAATTAACATCTTCATGCTAAAGATAAAAATGTATATAGCACTGGGGTGTGCTTGTGAAGCTTTCAGGCAGGATTCTATAGAAGAATTATCCAGAAACAACTTGCAAATGACTCCAGCTGTGTTACAGGGATGACAAAACAATCCAAGCAGCTTTCTGTCCATTACAGAGAGAGTGCAAGGAAATAGATCAGAGTGTGGATTCTTACTTGTAGTTAAAAAGGCCCCTCTTGTTCAATTCTAAGGGTATACTGCCTTTACATATTTATTTGTAGTGTTGCAATTCTGAAAGGTATGTACAGTTTTCATCCAGTGGGCATTTAACAGAAGTAAATCTGCTTTTTTGGCCTTCTTATATGGCTTTACATAAAGAAGGGTTATTTAAAGAAAAGAAACTTCACCTTCCCACAAGCACTTACATCAGCCATTGGCAAACATGATCCAGTCACCTCATGAGGCCGGACGAGCATCTAAAAAGCTGAAAGAATGGAATCTCTCCCACTGACTCCTTTCAGACCTCAGCTCTTCAGGGGGCTCCATGGCGGGCGATTACTTTATTAGCAACTGGGACCCTGCAGTGCTTTGGTGCTATTACAGGCATATGAATTCTCACAAGCTCAGGGAAACCAAATGCTACCACCCACCAATGAACTTTCTGAAGTGGAAAGGATTAAAGTAGAATTACTACTTACTGTGAACCTAACAGTTAAAAAGTATATGTATTTCTCCCAGAAATTAGCTTTTATATTTGTAATTATATATCTTGTTGTATTTACAAGGTCTCAGAGCTATAAAACAGTATTTGCAAATTGCAAAAATGGCTGACTCCTTGTATATGTTCACATTTTCAATTGATAGAATAGCAGTGTACCATATAAAGTACAAACTCGTGTCAGAATGCTGCTTTTTTAAAATTATCAGTAATTACACTGCTTTATATGGCAGATCTTTGCCACTAATAGAAACTTATATACACAAATGCAGTCCCTTTTTATTTTGTAAAAAATGTTTATTTAATCAGTTAAAAAGTACATTTGCCTTACACCACAATATGCATTTGATACAATTAACACAGCATGATTATAATTGTTACTATTACTTGCCGCACATACCACATATACTTATTTTAAGGGTAATATTCTTAAAATATAGCTCTGCCTTTGGTTGCTGGTTTCCTCAGGGCATTCTTGGATTGTTTAAAGATTTTCTATATGATTTGGAATGCACATCTTGCATAATACCCAGTATAAAAATGAAACACCAGCTGGCTAGGTCACGTATAGCCATAGTTACTGCACTAGAAAATAGTATGTGTTTCTCAAACACATGGTTCAATGTCCTTCAATATTAAAAAAACTGCAATAGAATGGTGATTGATAATAATGTATATGAATAAAGAAATGGGGAGTTTGAAAAATAGAATAACAAGCTACAAAGATTAATTTCCTTGTAGGTTTACAGCCAATAGATATAGTCACAGTTCAACTCTTAAGGTGGCCATAGACGCAGACATCGCCAAACAAGCGGATCTCTCCCCAATATGCCCACAGTGAAGTGGACGATATCGGGCTGATCCGATTGTGGCCCTAGGGCCCAATGATCGGATCATAATGCATCCGAAACGGGTGGCTGGATCGCGGGACCACATACAAGCACAGATGCGGCAGCGATCCAACAGTATTTTTTAACCTGTCCGTCGGATGGCCCCACACATGGGCCAATAAACTGCCTTTAGTTAATAGCCGTTTGTCCTGCTATTAACTTACATTTAAAAGTCTTTTGCTTGCAGTAAGACACATCATATGTGCTATTATGAAAAGAAGTAAGGTAAACCACATATTCTGTCTGCTTGCCTACCTAATCCATCAAAGCAGAACTCTGTTTATACAAAGATGGCTAGACTCGCTTTCTGAACATTTAGCACACACAAAGGAATAGCAGTAATTGGTTTATCTATGCTCCATATAACGCAAGGCTTTGTCTCTCCCCTTTGCTTTGAACATTCCTCTGACTACTAGACTAGTTTTCATAAAGACTGAGTAGCGCATAACTACAACTCTTCAATAAAGTGATCATTTCAGCCTTCATAAGGCAAGGAAGACCAAAACGTTTTAACCCCTTCTCTACAACAGCCTTCAATGTTATGGTGATTTATACTGTACCTCCAAGCAAAAATGTTTTTCTTTTGATAAAAGGGCACAGTTTAAGATTTACAATAGAAAGGTGAACATATCCATATATCAAAAATTGGTATATTTTTTAGAAGTCTAAAATCAAGCAGCTTCACATCGTTTTGGTGCTGTAAATTAAAGGAAATCTGACCAGGAAGTCCCTGATGCAAGAGGAAATGTTCTCAGCAATTTGATTTGCTGACTCAAAGTAGTTTAATTCAGTTCCATAATGAGGTCCTTTATGCAGTTATATACAGCCTAATATTGTCGGCTGACCCTTGACAAAGGAGGCAATTTGTATTGGCATGTATTGGTCCAAAGCAAAGGGCTTCATGGTCAATATCTTAACAGTGTATGGAAAATCCCATACAATGCAGATATACAGATATAGCATTCTCCTGACAGGTCTGGGAGAGGTAATCAGGACACATTTAATCTGTTAACCACCCTTAGGGTGGTGGTACATGTGGCGATCCCAGAGAGATTAGTTGCCCAGCGACAAATATCCTCTTCATTGGGCGACTAATCTCCCAGAAATGCCTTCCTGCCGGCAGGATGGCATTCAGATCGATTCGGTTTTCTGAAGTTGCCCGAAGTTTCCTTATGAGACAACTTCGGAAAACGAAGCAATCCGAATGCCATCCTGCTGGCAATTCACATTCTTGGCGGCGGGAAGGCATTTTGGGAGATTACTCACACAAAGAGGAGGAGATTTGTCGATGGACGACAAATCGGCACCCTAAAAGGTGAATTCAGTTCCCAGACTGCACCTTGGCTGTGTTGACTCTTCAGCATCCAACAACAGCTCATCAAGGGAAGCACACCCTCTCATAATAAGGCTTTCTCCTTTAATTCCTTAATTATAGCATTAACTCGCAGCACAAGCCTTTGGGGTAAACCCATTCAGGTCAAATGTGTTAATGAACAGTAAAGAATGCTTGTTAAATACCCTACACAACATGACAAAGTGTTTATATAATCCTAATGTATCAATTGTACCCTAACCTTTTAGTTTGTATACTCTAATCTCTAGGTCCTTCTAACCCTATTGTACTCTGTAATCCTTGTTTGTTATCCACCATTTATTCCCTGTTTGCTATAACTGCAGTAAAGCACTGCGTATCTTGACAGCGCTATATAAATAAATGATGATGATGATGTCATATAGCAATGCAAAATTTCGGTACCAATTCACAATGTATACAAAAATCCATTAGAAGAATCAGACACACCTTCCAAAAATGAGAATACCCAAACATTTTGGCGTAACAGCCTTTGTCAAGGGGGATTCTTCACCAAGGCTATTACGCTGAAACATTGGGGTTTTCTCATTTTTGCCAGGTGTGTCCGATTCATGTTTTTTTGCCTTGCATATACAGTACATTTGAGTGGTATGTATTTATATCCAACAGGATTGAATTGTATCTATAGTGTATGGCAAACTACTGTTTTGATTGAAATATTATGTATTGCCTTTATATAAAGAAATTTACTTTTGTGAAACCACTTTGTGTTTGTAATTTACTTGAGTGTGCATGCTCGGCATATGGAAATAGTAACTAATATTTCTCTGTTTAAAAAAAACAGATTTTTCATGATTAAAAAACAGTCTAAAAGTATATTTAGCATAAGCCCTTTTCATTGAACTCATGTCTTTGTGTGTCTTCACTAACAGGTACTGTGTTAGTGTAATGACAGCTTTCCCTGGTGGTCTAGTGGCTTACCCTGGTGGTCTAGTGGCTGGCAGGGATGCCCGATGCGCCTCCACGGGGACGGCGCTGCGTGGTTGTCTGCTCGGCACACACGTCCAGGTTTTTCATGCCGGCATGATGAAGTCATCACACTTTGGCGCGAAATTCAAAAGTAAAGGGATTTGTATTAGTTGCCCGTTGTTAGGTCTAACTTGTTTAGTTCCTGGGTGTTATTCTACGTGAATCCTATTGTGAATCCTGGTATTAACCTTTGCCTGCCTGCTTGACTACTCTGAATTCTGCCAATCTGACCATTGCCTGCTTGATTATTCTAAACTCTCATGATCCTTGCCTGCCTGCCAAACTATTCTAAACTCTCCAATCCTAATCCTAGCCTGTCTCACTATCCTGTGAATTTAGCCTGTACCGACCCGGCCTGTCTGACCTTGCTTGAACTCTGCCTGTACCGACCCGGCCTGTCTGACCACGCTATTCTGTTTGGTACTCCTGGGTTGTGTTGCCTTCTGTCCTAAATCCTTGATAAAACAATCATGCCCCTTTGCCTTTCCAGAACTCTTGCTTGGCTTAATAAGACTGGCGGCATGTGAGTAGCTGAGGGCTCCTCCCGAGGCCAAAGGTGGCTGCTACAGGCTTAAGCAGAGCCCTGATCAGGGAACCTAGCTGGCTCCCTGGTCCTTGGATTTAGGGTGCCGATTGTGCCAGTCAGCCTGGGTGCAAACACAAGGCAGCTCATTAATACACACCGGTCAAATGTGCACATAGGGCTAATTTTGGCACATGTATAAAAACAGCTTGAGAATCACCAGGTTCACAGGCCTCCTCTCATTGGTGTGTTTGCACTCACAGGCATTGCCTGGGGGCAGACACACAAAATCTGCTCCAAGGAGGTCATTTATAAACAGTGCAACCAATCAGTGATTAGCTTTTTTACAGCCAGCTACAAGTAGAACAATGAAAGTAAACAACTGATCCATGTAGCACTAGTAGTAAACAGTGTTTTAACTAAATAAGCATGCTTTAATTTAACACAGAAGCAAGATTTTAACATTTGACTCCACATAATTAATATAAATACGGACACAATAAGTTATCTGGGAATCAATAGCTTGCAGGATCCACTTAATTATTTTTTTTTAACGGCAATGTCTTTTTATGCTTTTTTTTTTCTTTTCTAGATTTTTTTGGTTGCAAACTTGGCTTAAGTGACAGCTGCTTAGGCCTCTCCCTAGCATTACTCAGCAGGAAAGCTAATGTGCTTCAGTCTAGGTCTGGGAGCTGCTTTTAATCTATCAGCACGACTCCGCAGCTGCTGTAAGATAGCCGAAATTTGTCTTCATTCGCGGTTTAACTTTTTCTATCCGTTTCCAGAAAACTTGGCTTATCAGAAGGTGAACTATTTAATACCTGCTCTATAAAGCCAACACTGTTGCTTTAAATGAATTGTTCAGTTTAAAAATAAAAACTGTGTAAATAGATAGGCTGTGCAAAATAAAAAAAGTTTCTAAAATGTAATGTATAAAGGCTGGAGTGACTGGATGTCTAACATAATAGCCAGAACACCACTTCCTGCTTTTCAGCTCTCTTAGTTTACACTGACTGGTTACCCTGGTTACCAGGCAATAACCAATCACAGACTTAAGGGGGGGACATGGGTCATATCTGTTGTTTTTGAATCTGAGCTGAATGCTGAGGATCAATTGCAAACTCACTGAACAGATATGTACCATGTGGCCCCCCCTTTAAGTCGCTGACTAGCTCCGAGTTATAAAGATGAAAAGCAGGAAGTAGTGTTCTGGCTATTATGTTAAGACATCCAGGCACTCCAGCCTTTATACATTACATTTTTGCCTAACTAACTATATTAGAAACATTTTTTATTTTGCACAGCCTATGTATTTACACTGTTTTTATTTTCACACTGAACTGTTCCTTTAATATATTTGGGCCTGTTTAAATAGTTTGAACATTGAATGCAAATAACTTTTACTGATTCATCACTGTGCATCCAACGTAGGATGCACAGGATGCATGTCGAACCAGATATTGATCAGGGAAGCCCGTTGGCGGGCCCAAACACTTTATCTGTCGGCAGCTTATATCTGCCTGTGTATAAAGGGCCTTCATACTGTCTATTAGGATCACTAGTAAAACGCTATGCTACAATGTCAGAGGCAGCCCACATGCACATGGCAATGTTGTTATTAAACAATTGCATTTTTAAATACCTCAGTTTAGTAACCTATAAAGATTTCAATTCAACAAACACATCATTCTAGTCCACACACATAACAATGTTTGAAAAATCTGGTTAAAAACAAACTAGCCACCAGAGTCTGCCTCTTTATAGTAATCTTGATAGTTTATCAATCTGCCACTCTAGATACAAAGGCAAGGGTATAAACAGAAATGAAAGCTTATTTTAATGTGATACCCAGTCAAAAATATTTTCTTTTAATCCCTGTTACATCCATAACTTTTGGATTCTGAATCAGTTTGTTAGCATGTTAGCAGTTAAGGACAGGAACTGCAAAAATCCATGTGCCTTTTTACATCTTTCCAATATATGTTAAGTATTATTTTTCCTATTAAATCAAAAGAGCCAGGAGAAGATTTAAAACAAAGCTTCGGATTCCTAGAAGAATAAATGGCAGCAGCAGCTGTATGTCTTTAATTTGACTAATTATCACATAATTAAGTGGATAAATTACAAGAGAGCCAAGGCATTAAATTAAAATATTTAATGCTTGTAAATCTGAAAATAATGACTTGTCTAATACTAAGAACCTGTGAAACAAATGCTTATGTAACCGTTTGGATTTCACATTTTGAGAATTTTTTCAATATAATTCTAGGATTCCATTAACCTCTCTAATATCACTCTGACATCAAGGGATCAGCAGTACATTCCGTTAGAATGACTGTACTGCTGTCTCATCTGAATGCACAGTTCCCCCAAAGTCCAAGGAACATAACAGAAATCAGTGTACACTAAGGGGCGTATTTATTCACATTGGAGACAAACATTATTGGTGTGCAATTTGAGCGCTAGAGACCAAAATGGCACGGCATATTCTAGATGGGGCCTTACGATAGCTCTGCAAAGTGGAAGACTAACCTCTACCTCCCGCGAATCTATGCCCCTTTTAATACAGCTCAATACCTTGTTTGCCCTAGAAGCTGCTGACTGGGATTGCTTGCTGCATCCAAGTTTATTATCTACAAGGACTCTAAGGTCCTTTTCCATCATGAATTTGCCTAGTGCAGTCCCATTAAGAGTATAAGTGACTGGCATATTTTTACATCCCATATGCATGACTTTACATTTATCAACATTGAATCTCATCTGCCAGTCATCCACATTGCCAGTTAGTCAAGATCCTGCTGCAAGGATACCGCATCGTGGATGGAACTTATTGAGCTGGATAGTTCTGTGTCATCTGCAAACACTAATACATTACTTACAATACCTACCCCTAAGTCTTAATGAACAATAGAAGTGGGCCCAATACAGAGCCCTGAGGGACCCCCCCTAAGAACCTTACTCCAAGTAGAGAATGTACAATTTAACAACCACCCTCTGTCCCTGATCCTGTAGCCAGTTTCCTTTCCATGTGCAAAAAACTTCATTAAGCCCAATGGTCCTTAGTTTAGAAAGCAGTAGTTTGTGAGTAACTGTATCAAACACGTTGGCAAAATCCAAATAGATCACATCCACTACCCCCCTCTCCACCCACTGCCCAGCAATCAAATTTGTCTGCTGCTCATAATGCCATTTACTAGGACAATATTTCGAATGTGATCCCTTAACAAGCCTTCAAGTATGATGTTACAAGTCATACTTTACAAGTTAAAACATCTTCAGGGAGGGTATTGATAAAGGAAGAGATGTTGTTTCAAGTGATTTTTGAGATTAGGGAATTAGTGGTTGGAAAATTAAAAGGATTATGCAAATATAGATATTCTGTTACAAAGAAAGCACAAGTTCTGTGAAGCACACATTCTTAAGATTTCAAAAGCATTTATTTTTAGTTGTTTAGAGTTCTCACCAACCTGTGCTACTATATAAACCACTAAAATATATTGCAGGATATCTGTTTATTTTGCTAAATATGCTTTTAAATCAGTAAATATTCCTATTTTACATCTCTTACCTTGAGCCACCAGGGCTCTAGGGGTATGCAGAGTAGGCACGTGCCTAGGGCGCAAAGCTGGAGGGGCGCCAGGCACGTACCTGCTCTGTCGCCTACCCCGTGTCCAGTTCCGTCTCTCCCTGGCTGGCGAGTGTAATTTTTTGGAAAATGCGCTTCACGCGCACTGAGCCAGCGCCGTGGCCCGCCAGGTTGCCTAGGGCGCCTGGCAGGGTTGGCCCGGCTCTGTGAGCCTCCATTTTGTGATGGTCTTTGTGCTGCCTCAGAGATCACCAGACCAGAAATACTGTAGCTCTAACTGAAACAGGAAGAAGTGCATACCTCCCATCATTTTATAAATGAAAAGAGGGACAAAAAAAGTTGCTGATTTTTTTTGACCATGCCCATTTTGTGGCCACATCCCCTAATTACCATGTTCATTTTACAAAATTTTTCAGATATTACAGTTTTGTTAATGAAGGTGAATTGCCATTTAAGCTGTGAGTCTAAGGGTAGAACTCCACAGACAATTTTAAGTGTGATACCGTCCGTTCTGACACGCTGAGATGAATCGCAGGCGTAAGGGACATCTAAAGTAAGGGACAATTAGGAGGTATGGAAGTGTGGGAGCAAAATACAAAACTTTGTCCAGTAACTGGCTCATGTGACCTAACATGTATGTGTGTAGTGGGTTTGTTTATGTGCATTGTGAATCGTAATTATGCCTCTATATAGGTCCCTGGTAAGGCCTCATCTGGAGTATGCAGTTCAGTTTTGGACTCCAGTCCTTAAGAGGGATATAAATGAGCTGGAGAGAGTGCAGAGACGTGCAACTAAACTGGTTAGAGGGACGGAAGACTTAAATTATGAGGGTAGACTGTCAAGGTTGTGGTTGTTTTCTCTGGGAAAAAAGGCGCTTGCGAGGGGACATGATTACTCTTTACAAGTACATTAGAGGACATTATAGACAAATGGCAGGGGACCTTTTTACCCATAAAGTGGATCACCGTACCAGAGGCCACCCCTTTAGACTAGAAGAAAAGAACTTTCATTTGAAGCAACGTAGGGGGTTCTTCACAGTCAGTGAGGTTGTGGAATGCACTGCCGGGTGATGTTGTGATGGCTGATTCAGTTAATGCCTTTAAGAATGGCTTGGATGATTTTTTGGACAGACATAATATCAAAGGCTATTGTGATACTAAGCTCTATAGTTAGTATAGGTATGGGTATATAGCATTTAATTAAAAGTAGGGAGGGGTGTATGTATGGATGCTGGGTTTTCATTTGGAGGGGTTGAACTTGATGGACTTTGTCTTTTTTCAACCCAATTTAACTATGTAACTATGTAACGATGATCCCAGGAGACGGCCCTTAGTACTTAAAATGGCAATTTTCTATTTAGGATTACCCAATGGTACATACTGCTAGAAAAGTATAATTTTATGAAAATAGTTTATTTAGATGAAGCAGGGTTTTTCATATTGGCTGTTTTGTGCATTGTTTTGGGTATCATTTTCTTTAAATTTAAAAATGTGCTGCATGCACCTGGGCGGTTACAATTGTTCCAGGTGCACACGAAGAAGAAAGCAGCTGCCAGCGTAGGGATTGATTCTCAGACAGCTTTTTTACCTAGGCTGAGATCAGTCCAACTGACCCCTTCTCCCCCCATCCCCCAACTCCTGTGCTTTATCCCTCTCCCAGGCAACAAAGTACGCAAAATTACCTCTCCATCTGTATTCATTCAAAGTGTTACATTCATCAATTTCAATAAATTTGGATGGGAAAGTATTTTCAGGTGCTTTGCACTGTAGTAGCTATTTTTCACAGGTGACAAAGCACCCAATTTGCCATCACCCTAAAATACAAAACTGACCTTTCAGGAAGAAAATACTGCAACAGAGTATACCCAGAGTAAAGTGAACCATAAATAAGCCTATGTTTGGTTACTTTGCAGGTAAGCCTTATGTTTAATGTAAACACCAATTTATTGCACAGTGCTGCAGAATATGTTGGTGCTTTATAAATTCATGTTAATATTAATATGATAATGTGCTAGAAATACACAGCTGCTTCTTTGTTCCCCATGTATGTCCCAATTTTCCTGCTTTAGCAAATAGAGTATACTGTATGCCACTTCATCTGCTTGAAGATCCCCAACATCTTTAAAACAGCTACAGACTCAATAATCATAATAATAAAATAACTATACTCTTCAAATGTGTTGTGAAGAATCACATGTTTGAAGACTCTTTTAACACCTTGGCATGTTCCTTGCACTACTACAATTACTAATAGGATACATTTAGGCGATTAAGCTGCTTTAATGCATGCAGTATGTTGATAAAGATATTCCTCCCACTAAGCTCTTGGGCTTTCAATTGACTAGGATCTCTATTATATATCTTAATGTAGAGGTGGTCTTAGCTCCCACGCACTGGACTTGTGTGTAAGGAGGAGGGTGGAGGCCAGGAAATCATTATACAAACTAACATTCTTCTTGCTTATTACTATAGGAAGAAAAAAAAATATTTGTATGTACCAAATCAGAACTCAAAGGAAAGGAAGTGTTTACTATATCTAAGCAATTCATTTAAGATCAATAGGGGTTTGACTAGCTTTTAACACACATTTTCCCCTTTCCATGGAAAATATATAAAAGGAGCTAGCAAAACAATTATGCCCACTTCTCAGGTAGTTCCAAAGAGAATGACAGGTTGTTAAATGAAACAATTATTCATAGTAGCCCTTTCTTGTTGAACTATCATCACAATGAGATAATTTAAATAGCAACTATTTACAATTTGGGCTTTATATCAGCTGTGCATCAGTGCCGTAATAAAGTGAGAAACATTTTAACACTACAGTGATACGAATGAAATACACATATACAATTTTCCTGCTTTAGCAAATAGAGTATACTGTATGCCACTTCATCTGCTTGAAGATCCCCAACATCTTTAAAACAGCTACAGACTCAATAATCATAGTAATAAAATTTACATTGTTATACATTTTTCACCTGTCAGTTATAGAATCTCAAATCAGCCATCAATAAATCCTTAAATTAATCTTTAAGTGTCTAGAAATAAAAGCAGCATTAAAGAGTTGTCATTCTTTTTAAAACTGAATAGGTGAGTAATCAGAATGTCTGCTTACAATACTTTAGAATGAATGATTTTCAGTGCAACTATATACTAACAACAAATATCCTTAAGGTATCACTTTGGTAACAGAAAAAGTCCTCCATCTTTCATGCAAAATGTCTCTAATAATGAAGTTATTACAGAGCTCTGCACTGTTCTGATAACACATTGTTCACAATTTCCTTAACAATCTACAATAATACCTGAATTGGCATGAATTTATAGGTTTGGGTCAGCGTTCTACTTTGCACATCACTGTTTGGGTAAAATACAATCCATAAATGATTGGTGTGACACAATGGGGAGAGGTTTTAAGATTTTAAAGTGATAAATCTATTCACACAGCAAATATTAATAAGCAAAATATTAACACAGCTAAGGCTGAAAAAAGTCACAAGGGAATGATGCCGTGCGGCGCACTTGTGGAGGTGTAGAATGAGAGCAAAAGGACCCATCCCTGGATCACTTTCTACCACAAGTTAATAACAAAAAAAAGAACCAACGTAACCTTACTTAGAGTAGACAACTCCCTTTGAATGTCATTGACTCCTAACACTCTAAGCCGGTGCTCCCCAACCAGTGGCTCCCTGGCAATATGTTGCTTCCAGTGACCTCAAAGCAGGTGATTATTTTTGATTTATTGGCTTGGAGGCAATTTTTAGTTGCCTAAAAACCAAGTGCAATGCGAACCCTCCTGTAGGCTACCAGTCCACACACAGAGATTACCAAATAGCCAACCACAGCCCTTATTTGGCACCCCCTGGAACTAGTTTCATGCTTGTGTTGATCTCCAACTCTTTTTATAGTCGAATTTGGCTCACAGGAAAAGAAAAAAAAAGTTGGGTGCCATTCCTGTATAAAACGTAATTCTACAGTTGCTTGGATGGCCAGGGTCAGATTTATAAATGATGCTCGCCTTCTGCTGCCCCGACCTGCTTGCCCAGCCCCACCGCTCACCTACTTCCCAAATCCCCCGATTGCCAGCACTGGGGACTGGGCAGGTGGGTTCAGATGCAGCCAGCAGATGCTGCCCCAGGCATGAGTCTTTGTGGCCTACCCACAAATCTGGCCTGTGTATAGCCACCTGACATATTTTACCACCATATGCGCACTAAAACTTACCGTAAATTTGCCAGCCTTAACAGAGACCCTCCACAAATGTTATCGACTTAACCACTTTTCTATGGACTTTCTTTATTTCAATTGTTTTGAATACTGTAGACCAAAACGGCTCTGCATATTTCACATGAGGGTAAAGGGGAACATTTACCTTCTTGTCATTTTAAGCTATACTTTGTTGGATCTTCATGCTGCACAAATTATTAAAGATTTTATTAAAAGAGAACTAAAACCTAAGAAAAAACTAAAGAAGTAGGATAGAAATGTTGTACATTATGTTTTGGGCTTCGATGTCAGCCCAAGACAACCACAGTTCTTTAGCAGTAAAATTCTGTGCCTCCAAATATGACCCTGTAGCTCACCATATTTTTTCTGCTGCGCATGCTCTGTGCTGAGCTTAGAAGCCAATGCACAAAATACTGAATATATATAATAAATGTCACAATATAAGGCGAGCTGATAAGTAAATATTTATTGAAACATGGTAACTCATAAACCAGCACAATTAGCATTAGAATTTAATAATCAGCCCTCTAGCACCAGCTTATATGACAGGCACACATTATTTTCTGTTTGATGATTTGTGACAAACCCTAAGCTTAGCTTTTCAACAACCGCTGAAAGCACAATGTACTTGACACAGACACTCTTAACAAAATTCAAGATGGGGAACTCCTGTGACAACTTTGAAGGCCTGATATTACAACTATAGAGATGCTGAACCTTTAGTTTGGTTCAGTATATAGAATATGGCTTTTTTTTGACAATATATAAAATATGGCATATGGATCATTACAACTACATAAATGCTGAGCCTTTAGTCTGGTTCAATAAATAATATATGGCATTTCTAGCCATATTCATCTTCCACTTAGCTGCCCTGATTGCCAGTTTATTCAAATCTACCTGCAAAGTTCATACATTCTGGTTGTATTTCGTTGCCCTGCATACCTTTGTGGGCCTGTTAAAATTTGGTTATTTTGATTTTACCTTTAAGTCACAGTTATTTGGAATACTGTAAAATGTTTATGCTTTGTGATAAATTAACTCTATGCACATTTATAAACTCTAAATGCAATAACTTACAGAAATATGTGAGGATCATTAATAATTATTAGAGGACACAGAAAACAAATGAGTAGATTATATGAAGTTTTGAAGTTGTTCATTCTAACAATAGCACAATCTGCAGAGTAACATGGTTTGAATCCTTGCTCCAAGCATTTGACCTCAAAGCCCTGTGTCTTTCTTCTGAATGATAAATGAAACACATAAAGAAAGGATTTGTACAATCTGTGGTTTGAGGAGGATTTGCAAGACTATTGGGAAAAGCTTGAATTTCCACATATTACAGGGCAACTAAAAACTTCTAAGCAACAAATTTTTAGGTTCACACAAGACCATAAATGTATACAGTATGTGCAACTACATTGGTATAAAAATTAAACCATCTTACAATACTTCAAGAAAATTTATTTTACCCACTGCTGTAATCACAATAAAATAAGGCTCTCTTTCCTCCCAGCCTTTAATAGTATTTTCCCCCTGGGCTGAAATAATTGACTACTAAGGCTTATGTCACATTTATAGTTGTTATCCCTTGGTAACTTGGTAACAATGCATGCAAGCATTATCTATCTTGGTCCCATAACCATAGTAATTTTCTCTTTTCTCTGAGAAAGGAAGCAGTTAGTGGGATTTCAGTATGTGATTACGATCTCCAGTTAAACAAACTCCATTCAAATTTAAATGCAAACCAAACTGACCACCTTCCTTGCCTCAAGACAGATATCCACCTCCACCCCAGATAATTAATCAACTGCACTTTTAAGATATAAGGGGTAATTTCCAACTTCAGCACAAGAGCAGGAGCAAGCACTTGGGTGCTCATTTACCAGTACGTGTGCCCTCTCGGGTTATTGCACAGGTTATTGCACTTTGTACTGTGTGCCAATCACAGCCTCAGCACAACTTAAAAGCAGAATCTTGTCCTTACCATCTGCCTATGTGCCTCCCCCACCCGCCTCTCTTGAATCGAGCCAATTGCTGGCTTTTTATGCACTTTGCACACTGCCTCCAGCAATGCAACTGAATCCTATGACCTCCAGGCTATTTAACAGATACTTCTCCAGTGGCGAAACTATAAAGTAAACAGAACCTGCACTCGTGGGGGGCCCGGGAAAGGGGGGTTCGCTACCTCTATAGCGTTTGATTCCCCCTCCCCGTCGCTCTTTTTCGTCTTCTACTAATTGATGTGTTCGAGCCTGTGGGGCGAAGGACTGAAAACAGTGATGGCTTGTGGGCAGGAGTGGCTGCGCGAGCCAGGCCCTCTGAAAGTTTTTAACGTTTTTCTGCCGGGAACCCAGTGTGTGCTTGTTACGCCCATGGACTTATCCCTAAGAAAACAACATTTTGAATGTTTTGGTTTAGAATATTTTATATTCTGAAACCTTCAAAGAGCCAGTATAGAACCTATTTCAGCATAAGTTCAATGAATAGGGCTTGTACTGAACATATTTTGGCTATTGTTTCCACTCAAAAAATGCTATAGAAATAAACATAGAGTGGCGGAATTTAACTCTGGTGGACAGTGGTGAGTTTTATTTTATCACTTTGATAAATATGCCTCAAAATGAACAAATGGAATTTTTTTCTAATGTCCTGCAGGGCATTGTCAGCCCCTAAGATATTTTTGTTTACATTTTTTCTAAAAAATGCAGGTTGAAGTTAATATATGTGGCAGCATTCCTTTTTGAAAACAGAATGACAAGTCTGTGTAAAATGGTCTGGATTTGGAGGAAAAGCTGACTACTGCAACGTTGTTTCATTTGTATATGTTTTCAGAACCAGCAGTGCACAGAATAGCAAAGAAAATACAAAAACTGCATTCAACAGCAATTACATTTCTAAATAACCATATCTTTAAAACATGTGATTAGTTTTTATTACAATTATATTAATTGCATTGCACAATTAATATATAGACTTAAACAAGTAAATTAAAAAAAGGCTATTAAGTGTTTGCATTGTGGCTAAAACTAGCAAAATACTAGTAAAGCCCAATATTTGTAATTTATCTCTAACACAACTAAATTCCTGCAATTTACAGTTAGGACATTTTCAATAATAGTTGCAGATGGCATGTAACTAGCCAGCGATTATTTGCTGTGTAGCTGTAATAGGATTCAACTTAAGAAATGTGGAGCTTCTTCCCATTTCCTAAATCCTACAGAAAAGCATACAGCACCAGGCTCAATGGAATAAGGGCCCTGAGCAGAGATAGGAAGATCAAATTACTATTCTGTACCGCAATCTCACTGCTCTTGTCTAAGGGGCCCCAGAATAAACATTCATATTCCATTTACAATAAATATATTTAACACGTTTGTGGCCATTACAGAAGCCCCTTCCCTGTAATATAACCTCGTAATAGGCAGCAGTGGAGATCTAATAGAGGGAACTGTACAGTTTTGTAATGATGTCTCTTGCATTATTCAATGAAGCCAGTGGCACATCGCAATTCAGCCCAGGCAAGGGAATACACAACTGTCCTGGGAGGTGACTGCAGAAAGGGGGAGGGCTATCTACCAGCTCCATATAACAGAGAATGAAAATTTGAGAATATCATAGTATTTGCCAATAAAATACAGGCACACACTAGACAATGTGGGTCTCATGCTAATTTCAGTAAGAAATGCTAGACTTAGCCTCAAGGCAGCAGGACACACCACTACAAACAAACTCATCTATAACGCATAATAAAGAGAGCGAACAAGTAATTCTTTGCAACACAATTATGATCCTCATAATGGGACCTTTTTTGTGAGAAAACATTAGGACTGCAACTAATGATGTTATAAAAAACACATACAATTTTCATTTATTGATATCTCATATGTACATTAAGAATTGCTAGGGTACAAAATGATAAAACTAAACCCTACCTTGTAACCTTCACTTTAATACATCATGAGAGTTAATAAGCAATATTTAGAAATACAATATTTGCTTCTTCTTTTTTTTTTAAGTTTTTATTTATCAGTTTTAAAAAGGCAATCAAAGCACAAAAAGAGGAAAGAAAGATAGAAAGGAAAGGGAGGAAAATATAAAATATATAATTACACAGTTATACATGACACATGTATTGACATATGTTTCACAATACAGTTAAGTGAAAGTCAGTGTTCGGATACCACCTCTAAAAAGCCAAAAACATTAGGATACCTGTCCCCCTTTGCTTAAAGGGGTGGTCCATCTTTAAATTAACTTTTAGAATGTTATAGAACGGCCAATTCTAAGCAACTTTTTAATTGGTTTTCATTATTTATTTCTCATAGTTTTAGTTATTTGTCTTTCTTCTGATTCTTTGCAGCTTTCAAATGGGCGTCGCCGTCTCCTTCTAAAAAAACAAATGCTCTGTAAGGCTACAAATGTATTGTTATTGCTACTTTTTATTACTGATCCTTCTATTTAGACTCTCTCCTATTCATATTCCAGTCTCTAATTAAAATCAATGCATGGTTGCTAGGGTAATTTGGGCCCTAGTTACCAGACTGCTTAAAATGCAAATTGAAGAGCTATTGAATAAAAAGTTAAATAACTCAAAAACCTTCAATAATAAAAATGAAAACCAATTGCAAATTATCTCAGAATATCACTCTCTACATCATACTAGAAGTTATCTGAAAGGTGAACAACCACTTTAAAGGGATCCTGTCATCAGAAAACATGTTTTTTTCAAAACGCATCAGTTAATAGTGCTACTCCAGCAGAATTCTGCACTGAAATCCATTTCTCAAAAGAACAGATTTTTTTATATTCAATTTTGAAATCTGACATGGGGCTAGACATTTTGTCAATTTCCCAGCTGCCCCCAGTCATGTGACTTGTGCCTGCACTTTAGGAGAGAAATGCTTTCTGGCAGGCTGCTGTTTTTCCTTCTCAATGTAACTGAATGTGTCTCAGTGGGACATGGGTTCTTAGATCTACCAGGCAGCTGTTATCTTGTGTAAGGGAGCTGCTATCTGGTTACAATCCCATTGTTCTTATGTGTGGCTGCTGGGGGGAAAAAGGGAGGGGGGTGATATCACTCTAAAGCTGGCCATAGATGCAAAGATCCGATCGTACGAATCATCGTACGATCAGACTTTCCCATCTCCCGACCCGCCACAAACCATTCAGATCAAAGTCTTCCCAGTCAGATCAAATAAAGTAGTTAAAGAACAGATCAGCAATGTTCTGCCCCTGACAGCAATCGTATGATATCTATGTCCAACCAAAGCTAGTGACAGTCTCCCACTGAAAATCGTACGATCGGCAATACACGCAGAGATCTTATCAGCAGCCGACAGAAATTTTCTAACCTGTCCGATCGACCAAACAACCGATCTCCGCTGGACGAAAAATGTCGGGACTCTCCACACACGGTTCGAAAATCGTACGAATCGAGGATTCGTACGATTTTCGATCCGTCTTTGCGTCTATGGCCAGCTTAACTTGCAGTACAGCAGTAAAGAGTGATTGAAGTTTATCAGAGCACAAGTCACATGACTTGGGGCAGCTGGGAAATTGACAATATATCTAGCCCCATGTCAGATTTCAAAGTACTGTTGCAACCGGGGGAGAGTAGTATTCGATGGCAAGTGAGCCAAATTGTGCGTGAAAGGCGTGGCGTAGCTGCAAGAATCTATAAAATTGTATTACAGCTTCTCCAACTTTGGCTTGTAGTTGCGCTAATGAGGGAAATACATTGTCTATAAGAAGATGGGCCAATATTGGACATCTTGCAAGGTCCTAAGGTGAGGGAGGTGCGAATTTCCCCAAAGTGGCGTGAAGGGAGATAGGTGAGGGGTGACCAGTTATGCAACATGCTTGGGTCCATGCCTTGTACG
The DNA here is from genome assembly GCF_017654675.1 of Xenopus laevis. NCBI lineage: Eukaryota > Metazoa > Chordata > Amphibia > Anura > Pipidae > Xenopus > Xenopus laevis. Next base: position 38,688,871 of record NC_054377.1, read on the forward strand.
GGGTTGTAATTGTCATTGGACAAGTCTTATAATCACATAGTTTCCTATAGGGAACTATAGGAAACTACAGCTGTTTCTTTTTATAATTTGATGAAATTGCAATCGAATTTCAAAGCGTAAGAATCAAAAGGAATATCGCATTCAAATTAATTCGATTTGACGTTTTTCCCAAAAAAAAAAAACTTTGATTTTTCAAAGTCCACCAATTGACTCCATATAGGTTCTAGGAGGTCCCCCATAGGCTAAAACAGCAATTCGGTTTTAGATGGCGAATGGTCGAAGTCGAATTTTTAAAGAGACAGTACATGATAAATTTCGATACTCAAATTTGGACTATTCCCTAGTCCGAGTACACAAAAAACAGCTCGAAATTCTAATTTTTTTCATTTGAAAATTCACCTCGACCTTTGATAAATCTGTCTATGAAAGAGTGGCAATGCATTAACAGTTGTCAGGATAATAAAAGCATTAAACTGCATTAATTAATTCAAGACAAACAGACCTGCAAATATGTTGGTAACATAAGTCCTTGAGACTTTGGTTTAACACCTATAAAAATTACATAGTAGCAGACAGAATATTCTTAGCATTAACAATTAACAATCTAGAGCTCTGCCAAAAAGGTATTTCTGTTTTATAATCCATAGTGTAGGGGTATGTAAGGTGATTTCATGTTGATACTATATACTATATTAATCTTTTGCTTCCTAATGGTATTAAGAGATTCTTCAAGGCATGTCTGTAATAACATAGAAAACAGCACAGAGTGTTTGCATCATCATGGCTTCTTTGCGGTAGGAGCTTATGTGACAGTTGCAGTAAATTCAGTGTATAAATGCAAACCTTCAGTTTTAGATTCATTATAGATACATAAATACTGAGCAGCATTCACAAATATAAAGGAATATTGACACGTTTCAGGGTTTTTAAACAGGAACATGTCACTATGCCTTTAAATATGTTCTAAAACTAGTCTTTGAAAATTCAACCCATTTGCATGCAGAACACAGTCAACAGAAATCACAAAAATATAGTGATTTCCACAAAAAAACTGTTCTTCATAGCACCATGACAGCTTCACTCTGTACTTCTTAAAAAAGAACTAAAGTTCAACAAATGCAAATCAAAAAACACCAAGAATACCACAGTCCTTTAGCAGTGAAGAGCTTTACCTCTGAAGATGACCCCATTAACTCTCCATCTCTTTTCTGCATATGGCATTGGCTGCTTACCTGAGTTTAGGGTCTGACAATATAACATTTACTATGAAAGGCTGATCAGCAATTAATTCAGATTCACATTACATTGCATAATAGAAATCAGTACATTGTACATCAGAATTGGTTATTAGTCAGCCCAGTAGCATCTCTATTACAGGTGTGACCTCACTTTCTGCTGATAGTTTAATGATTTCCAATTTGCCTCTGAACACTGAACATATGCACAACTTCCATTGGTACTACAAGAAAGATCACTTAAAAAATCAAGATAGAGATATGATAGAGATATGATAAATATGTATGATGATATGATAACTATGTATAAATGTATAAGGGGATCGTACAAAAACTTCTTTAATGCTTTATTTACCAGTAGGTCCTTCCAGCTGACAAGAGGGCACCCATTCCGATTAGAAGAAAGGAGATTCCTTCTACATATTTGGAAGGGTTTTTTTTCAGTGAGAGCTGTGACGATGTGGAATTCTCTCCCTGTATCCAGTGTCGGACTGGGATGCCAGGGGCCTACCAGAAAACCCTAGCCCACTTTCCAAATTATTATTCCTCCTCTCCTCACTCAACCTCTTTATTCTCCTACTTTTTTATCTCTACTTACTATACTCTATTCTAGTCTAATTTTTCCTATAAAGAAATTGGGAATGACCATGAAATAGGCCAAATGGTTAGAAGCAAGAGGGCCAACTGACTCCTGGGCCCACCGGGAGTTTTCCTGGTATCCTGGTGGGCCAGTCCGACACTGCCTGTATCAGTTGTACTGGCAGATACATTAGATAGCTTTAAGATGGGGTTGGATGGCTTTTTAGCAAGTGAGGGAATACAGGGTTATGGAAGTTAGCTCAAAGCATACTTTGATCCAGGGACTGGAGTTAGAAAGGAATTTTTCTCCCACTGAGACAAATTGTACAGGATTTAAATGTTTATTATTGCCTTTCTCTAGATCAACAAACAGTTAGGCAGGTTAAATATAGACTTAAAAGATTGAACTTGATGGATGTGTCTCTTTTTAACTTAACTTACTATGTTACTGTGTTACTATGTTGTGTAGCTGCTATGGGGGCATGGATCATTACTTTTATATGACTCCTGAATCTGTAGGGGGCAGTATACATATAAATACCTACAACTTTTGTAGCTATATTGTTTTTCAAACTTTAGGTGTACTTTCAATGGCAGTCACCTGTAATTTGCTCAGATGGTATAAAATCAGTATCAAATTAAGAGATAAATATTACTCTTACTGTAAAAATGTAGAAGTTGGTAGTCAAAACTTTTTTGTCGAAGGAGATAATTATAATACTTAAAATCGCACTTATAACACTTACTGAAATTACAAGACTACTGTCTGCAGAGACACAGAACTGAAATCAACTCAGTGTGTTTTATAAGAATTCAGAAGTCAGAATTCCTGAGAGGCCAGAAATAGGCATTAACAGTTTCTTTCAGACTTCCATTAGCTGTTCAAATTTGAATATGGCTGCCTAGGTGAACTCTAATCTTCTTTGAATCCTCCCAACACATCTTATCTGAGGAAAAATTGTAGTTAAAAATTTAGTTTGATGGAATGCAGTTTAAGTGCTTTTCCTCATCTAGGCCCAGGAAGAGCCCCAGAGAGCTGTGCTGCAATTTGTTCAAACAAACTAATATTTTTGTTTTCCTTGTTGTCTTGTATGATGAACTGCACCATCCCTATTCATTCAGTCCTATTAAGCAGATATTTGGAATTTAAAAAAAGCTCAGCTGAAATACTTCAGTAAATATTTTTCTAGGGAAGGCAGCAAGCTGTGTGAAAACACAGCATACTGATACAGATTTTGATTTAAAAAAAAAGAAAAAATATATATATATATATATATATATATATATATATATATATATATATATATATATAAGAACAAATTACATTTCATAATTTAAATTTAAAAAAAAAGCATCAGATACAATAAGAAAGATTGGCTGGATACTAGATGTAAGGATGGCACATATGGAAAGTTTTGTACTGTGAGGTCTGCCTCTATATATTTGTTTCTGATGATGCGCTGCTTAAAAAGCCACTATTATTTTGCAGGCACACTAATCGGAATAACGCTTCTTCTACCTGTCTCATTGATCTGAACAAGCACATTTGTTAATCAACTGTTTAATGTTTTGCTACAATTTTGTCTCTCCTTAGTAACACAAATTATCAGTAATTAGCCATCTGAATGTTCAAAGGCAATTCAAACTAGTATATGAAAAGGGCAATATAAGCGCTTACTGTAGCTATCAAATCTAACAGCCCAAACAAAATTAATGATATGAATTCAATGAAGGTTTTTGTGGTATAATTATAAGTGTGTCAACAAAACTTAAAGATAAAGCTTTAATGTGTCTGCATACAGTATATACTGTCTATTTTATTTAGATGGGAAAAATCAACCCTGTTTCATTCTCATGGCATATTATCGAGCAAAGAACAACAAAAAACATTTTCTAACCCACATTGTTTAACACTATAAAAACCCTTCAATGGTTAGATGCACACTATTTCACAAAAGCACAAAAGAGATCAGCGGAACACAAGCACTAGTTATGTGCGGGTCAAGTTTTTCCCGACCCTAACCCGCTCTCCCTCGCCCGCCCGCATCCGACTTCCGGGTTTCTTTTATAGACCTGCGCCACCCCGCCGATGATGTCACATAAGTTGCAGGCGCGCAGCTATAAAGCCAGAAGCCGGTATTTGAAGGTGGCAGGCAGGGCGCCACCCGCGAAGAAGAGTGTGAGGTTGGCCCAAACCAAGCCCAAACGAGCCAGCCAGCACATCACTATAAGTTCTGCGCCACCCTAGGCTGGGGGGATTTTTAATTAAAATAAATAAATAAAATATAGGCACCTGGCCACCCCCCCCCCCCAAATGCTGCCACCCTAGGCACAGGCCCTCAGTGTGTGTGTGTATATATATATCATTATGTTTAGGTCATTAAACCGATAATCAAAAGCAGATTTTGGTTGGTGAAGCAACAATGTGTATGTCAAAGGAGTGCATTTCAAGTGCAGCAAAGTAGAATGTCCAAGTGATGAGATAATGTGATATCTTGATGAAGGTCCTCTTTGTAGGTCCAAAACGGTGTCACACCTTTACATTTTTGCACATAAATTAAGTCCCATGAGTGCTCCATGTCCTTCATGCTGATATTACTTTTTGCAGTAGCTTTTTTGCCTTTTTTGGGGGAGGTGGGGTGCGCTGCCCTTCAGACTCTAGCTCTCTCATTAAATATGCAGTAAAATCTTTAGCAATTAGCCATTTCTACTAACAGCAAATAATATCAACATGATTGTAGGTCATGAGCCAAGATTCATCTGCCATGACTGGTAGTGACGAGTGTGTGAGAGAGTGTGTGTGTGAGAGTGTATGTGAGAGTGTGTGAGAGTGAGAGAGAGTGTGTGTGTGTTTGTATGTGTGTGTCTTAATAGTTATTCAAGACTCCCTCTTGAATGCCAGAACACCAATAAAGATATTCCTGGCCGCATCTGCACAGAGGAAATTAGAGCATTACCTGTTCTTCGCCAGTGTGCCAACTTTCTTGCTGCATGCACAACCCATGCTGAGAGACCAGCTGTCTGGGATTGTGCCACTCCGCTGAGTACACAGGAGCCAGGGGATCTCTTAGGAGATCTGTTCTAATATCACAACTGCCTCACTGCAGGGCTGTTCCCTCCATAGCACAGTATTCAAACATATTTCTTCCAGGAGATGTTGTCACTCTACATACAGAAAAATATATAGATCCACAGTATAAAACAAACAAAAAAACTGTGATCCAAGGTTGCCCACTGATTCACTGACATAAAAGCCATGCATAATTATAGGGTTGAGGTAGTCTTGATGCATAGAGGTCAGAGTGTCCATATTCTCCATGCCATGCCACACTTTATTTTATTGTCATGTTATACCCAGTAATAATCCCAAACTATTTATAAAGTTGTTCGAAAGGTGCTTAGCAAAAATTTATATTTATAGAGTATAATTTCCAAGATAGCACTGTATAGCTCTTTAGTCGATTTCTTTAGAAAGCTGCATGCTTGAAATTTTGATTTAGATCGGTGTGTAGGCATTGTACCTGGTCATTGTACCTGGTCATGTGATTTCAGAAAGAGCCAGCACTTCACATTAGAACTATTTTCAGATAAGCTATTTCTCCAACTTAATGTAATGTAACTGAAGGGGTCATGACTTGGGTTAGCCAGACTTGGATTTTTACTATGGAGTGTTGCTCTCACATCTACCACTAGGCATGGCAACATTATTGGCAAAGCAGGTGTCATGGAGCTGTTATCTGGTTGCCTTCCCATTGTTCTGATGATGGGCTGCTGGGGGGGTGGGGTGGAAAGGGGGTTGTAACACGCCAATTTGCAGTGCAGCAGTAAAGACTAAGAACATGTTTAGCCCCGTGACAGATTTCAAAATCAAATATAAAAATATATGTTTGCTCTTTTAAAAAATGGATTTCCTGAAGGATTCGGCTGGAGGCGCACTATTAAATGATGCATTTTGTAAAAAAAATGCTTCCCCATGACAGAATCTCTAACGATTCCTTTAAACAAATGTATAGAGAAACTGTTGTATGTTCTAACATTAAATAAACATTTTCTAAAGAGCTGGCAATCCTAATTAATTTGTGCCATGAAGCCCAACTTAAGCCTAACCATAGTATCCTATAGCACAATGCCTAAATTCTGCTAAGGTTTAATGTCTAGCTGTGTGCATTTTGCTTCATATTAACATCTACAATGGGGCACTTTGATTTCTCTACTCACCCCTCCTCCTTTTCTCTCCTCTTACTCTCTCCTATCTGAATGCCAGAAGCTGGTGAATATATACATGCTTCATAGCTTCAGCTAAACCTTTTGTTCTTCTGGGGATTTCAGCTGGCGGAACAGCAAGAGGAAAAAGAGAAAAGGAAATTCACAGAGATTGTAAAGGTTTGAAAAAGGCAAATTACCCCTGAGCTATGGCAAGGCACCTACTTTATATATATGATATACAGGCTGCAGATAATTTTAACCCCAGCACTGACAAAGAGGAATGTAAATCAATGTCTCTGGTAGTGTCAGTGTTAATAGAGCACCAGAAGAGATAACACCAAACAGTAAGACTAGAGCAGGATAATTACTCAACTTCCTGTTGGATGCATTATTAACAGCACTAAGCAGCTATCAGCAGCCTTTCCTTTCACCAATTTGGCATTAGCTGGATGGCACAATTATATAAAAATAATAATACTCCATATGAAAGAGCATTCTGCATACAACAGAATGGCAATGTGAGAAATGACAAGCACACAATCCTCTCTCCTTCACTAAGATAAAGACAGAAAAAAACAATACTTCCAACATCTGGTTGGAAAAGGCATACCCGTTTCTAAGCATTACTGTCAAAAGGTGATTCCCAGGCCTAATGGAAATGAAAGCCCATTCATGGAATAGTGTTTCACTGCAGTCTCCTTAGTTGAGACAGTAACAATAAACTTTATTGTTATTCTAATTACTGGTACATCTGGTGTAGTACCATGGCTACAAAAGAAACTCAGAAAAAGGAAACAAATTAACTATTTAATTCTAGGTCTGATTGCCTCCAAAATCCACTTTAAAAAATCAAAGTACTGTACTGTTAAATACATCAAAATAACCATATAGATCTGGATTATGCATATAATTTCATCCTGTACCATGACTTGACTGTTAAACCAATCCTGTCATATTAATGTCAGCAGTTATTCTGGGACTTCTGTCTAAGGTAGAAGACCCAATGCTGCCTCTCTCACCCTTCTATCAGGAGCTGTTCACTTTCAAACACTTTTTTCAATTCAGTTGTTTTCAGATAGATAGGTCAACAGAAATAAAGACTTTTTCCAATGACTTTCTATGTGTGATCATTTTACTATTATTGAAGTGTAAAGTTTAGTTTTTCAACGTATGTCTTTCTAAACAGCTCTGGGAGGGGGGCGATGACATAACTGTTTTCAATTGATACATTTCTTTTCTTTGCCTCTCTGAGTTTCATTAGTGGTGCTTGCGAAGCAAAGCATCACTACTGTTATCTTGCAAACTTATTTAGTGGTGCTTGCGAAGCAAAGCATCACTACTGTTATTTTAGTGGTGCTTGCGAAGAAAAGCATCACTACTGTTATCTTGCAAACTTATTTTTATTCTTCTTCCGTATGAAAGTTTGGCGCGTAACTAGTCCCGCACCGTTTGTCCTAGACCCATGAATGAGGTGTCAAATCGTGCGGCTTAATCGGGAATGGGGTGGTATGACTTTTCTAAGGGGTGGGTGGTTAATTGCCCCTTGCGGGGGCAATTAACCACCCCGAAAAGTCCCATAGATTAACATTGAGGCCAACTTTTGACGGATTCTAGCGCAGAGAGGGAATCTTGTAGAAACGTTAAATTTACCACATTTGAAGAGGTTTGCGACCTGTGTCAGATGATACCCCACACGAGGGTATAAGTTTTACCCCCGGGGCAGGAGAGGTCCCCAAATTTGCCCCATTGACTTTTAATGGGGAATTTATCGAATAATTAGTTTGTCGCAGACCCATGAATGAGGTGTCAAACCGTTCAGCTTATTCGGGAATGGGGTGTTGTGACTTTTCTGTCCTATTTTGGGGACCCAAAAAAGTGAGCGGAGCCGCAAACAACCAATCAGATTTTCCCTATTGACTTCAATGAGAAAATGTAAACAGCTGTAATTCTCACAGTAATAAAGCCAGAGCTCCCAAACTTGGCACCGTGGGTCACTGGGTGACTGCGGCCAAAATTTACAAAAAGTGGGCGGAGTCTACAACAGCCAATCAAATTTCAGCCATTCAATTAAATAGGAAAATTTTAAACTGCTGCCGCTCTTAGACGGTTAATGGCAGCCTCCTCAAAGTTGGCACAGTTGGTCACTGGGGGACTGGGATTAAAATTAAGAAAAGTGGGTGGAGCCAAAACCAACCAATCAGATTTCTTTGATTGGTTTTAATGGGAAAAATTAAGAAGGCTGCCATTCTCTCAGTATTGATGTCAGGGACCTTGAATATCACAAATGTGGTCGCTGGGGGTTTCCACTTCAAGTTTAGAAAAAGTGGGCGGAGCCACCAACAACCAATCAAATTTCATTCATTGATTTTCAATAGAAAAAATAGAAATGCTGCAATTTTTACACATTAAATGACAGCATTCCCAAACTTTGGTATGTTAGTCACTGAGTGACTGTGGTTCACAATTAGGAAAAAAAGGGGCGGGGCAACAACAGCCAATCAGATTTCAGCCTTTGACCTTAATGAAAAATGATAAACTGCTGCTATTATCACGGTTTAAATGCTAGGTGTACCAAACTTGGCTCAATTACTCACTGGGTGACTGCGGTCAAAATTTAGGAAAAGTGGGTGGAGCCATAAACAGCCAATCCGTTTTCACCTATTGACTTCAATGTAAAATTTTTGATTACCGCCGTTCTCACAGTTTTAAAACCGGAGGCCCCAAACTTGGCACTGACCATGACTAGGTAACTGGGGTTAAAATTCAGAAAAATGGGCGGAGCTTAAGACAGCCAATCAAATTTTACCTAACGCTATTCAATGGGAATATTTAAATTCCTGTCATTCTTACACTGTTAATGTAAGAGTGCTCAAACTTGGTCCATTTGGTGACTGGGTTGCAAATTTTTAAAAGTGGGCGGAGCCAAAAATAGCCAGTTTGTTTGGATTGATTTCAATGGTAAAATTTGGTTGGCTTTAAATTCACCGGTTTAATCCGGATTCTACCGACTTTGTGTACTCTCTAGGCACCAGGGGCGACTGGGCAAGACACCCAACATATATGGGGGGCCTGAGTTTTGCCACGGCAAGCACCACTCACATTTTCTTCAGGAAATGTACCTCTCTAGTTTAGGTAAGCTGTGCTCTCTGTACTACAAAAGATGAACCAGCTGAAGTTACCAGATCATCTTTTTGCCACTCCTGTTAAAATACCACCTAATGCAAAGGGGTCCATTTCAGATTACTCATGCTTTTCGGTACGAGCAATCTTTAATGAACCCCCATGTAAAGGTGGCCATAGATGCAAAGATCCGCTCGTTTGGCGATGTTGCCAAACGAGCGGATCTTTCCCCGATATGCCATTAACAGGCATGGCTATATCGGGGGTAATCTGATTGTTCGGCCAAATGGCCGAACGATAAGATTACGATGTGCCATGGACTCCGGCGGGATCGGTCGGGTCAAATCAAACCTGACCGATCGACCAAACGACCGATCTCCGCCAGACGAAAGATGTCAGCACACGCCACACACGATCTGAAAATCGTACGAATCCTCGATTCGTACGATCGGATCTGTGTGTCTATGGCCACCTTAAGTCTACTAATCAAGTGGGGTTTTCTGCCAAAAATCTTTGTACGTTTAAAAAGAGGCACCGATTCATGGGAGGAGGGGGCTTATTCTACCACTGTACAGAGCACTGGTAAGGCCCCATCTAGAGTATGCCGTACAACTTTGGTCTCTAGCGCTTAAACAGGATATTATTGAAGTACAGAGGGTCCACAGAAGGGCAACTAAGCTTGTAAAAGGTATGGAAAATCTTAGCTATAAGGAAAGACTGGCCAAGTTGGGGTTGTTCATGCTGGAGAAGAGGCGCTTAAGGGGGAATATTTATAAATATATAAGGGAATCGTACAATAACCTCTCTAATGCTTTATTAATCATTAAAACCTTCCAGCTGACAAGAGGGCACCCATTCCAATTAATTAGTTTGTCGCAGACCCATGAATGAGGTGTCAAACCGTTCAGCTTATTCGGGAATGGGGTGTTGTGACTTTTCTGTCCTATTTTGGGGACCCAAAAAAGTGAGCGGAGCCGCAAACAACCAATCAGATTTTCCCTATTGACTTCAATGAGAAAATGTAAACAGCTGTAATTCTCACAGTAATAAAGCCAGAGCTCCCAAACTTGGCACCGTGGGTCACTGGGTGACTGCGGCCAAAATTTACAAAAAGTGGGCGGAGTCTACAACAGCCAATCAAATTTCAGCCATTCAATTAAATAGGAAAATTTTAAACTGCTGCCGCTCTTAGACGGTTAATGGCAGCCTCCTCAAAGTTGGCACAGTTGGTCACTGGGGGACTGGGATTAAAATTAAGAAAAGTGGGTGGAGCCAAAACCAACCAATCAGATTTCTTTGATTGGTTTTAATGGGAAAAATTAAGAAGGCTGCCATTCTCTCAGTATTGATGTCAGGGACCTTGAATATCACAAATGTGGTCGCTGGGGGTTTCCACTTCAAGTTTAGAAAAAGTGGGCGGAGCCACCAACAACCAATCAAATTTCATTCATTGATTTTCAATAGAAAAAAATAGAAATGCTGCAATTTTTACACATTAAATGACAGCATTCCCAAACTTTGGTATGTTAGTCACTGAGTGACTGTGGTTCACAATTAGGAAAAAAAGGGGCGGGGCAACAACAGCCAATCAGATTTCAGCCTTTGACCTTAATGAAAAATGATAAACTGCTGCTATTATCACGGTTTAAATGCTAGGTGTACCAAACTTGGCTCAATTACTCACTGGGTGACTGCGGTCAAAATTTAGGAAAAGTGGGTGGAGCCATAAACAGCCAATCCGTTTTCACCTATTGACTTCAATGTAAAATTTTTGATTACCGCCGTTCTCACAGTTTTAAAACCGGAGGCCCCAAACTTGGCACTGACCATGACTAGGTAACTGGGGTTAAAATTCAGAAAAATGGGCGGAGCTTAAGACAGCCAATCAAATTTTACCTAACGCTATTCAATGGGAATATTTAAATTCCTGTCATTCTTACACTGTTAATGTAAGAGTGCTCAAACTTGGTCCATTTGGTGACTGGGTTGCAAATTTTAAAAGTGGGCGGAGCCAAAAATAGCCAGTTTGTTTGGATTGATTTCAATGGTAAAATTTGGTTGGCTTTAAATTTCACCGGTTTAATCCGGATTCTACCGACTTTGTGTACTCTCTAGGCACCAGGGGCGACTGGGCAAGACACCCAACATATATGGGGGGCCTGAGTTTTGCCACGGCAAGCACCACTCACATTTTCTTCAGGAAATGTACCTCTCTAGTTTAGGTAAGCTGTGCTCTCTGTACTACAAAAGATGAACCAGCTGAAGTTACCAGATCATCTTTTTGCCACTCCTGTTAAAATACCACCTAATGCAAAGGGGTCCATTTCAGATTACTCATGCTTTTCGGTACGAGCAATCTTTAATGAACCCCCATGTAAAGGTGGCCATAGATGCAAAGATCCGCTCGTTTGGCGATGTTGCCAAACGAGCGGATCTTTCCCCGATATGCCATTAACAGGCATGGCTATATCGGGGGTAATCTGATTGTTCGGCCAAATGGCCGAACGATCAGATTACGATGTGCCATGGACTCCGGCGGGATCGGTCGGGTCAAAATCAAACCTGACCGATCGACCAAACGACCGATCTCCGCCAGACGAAAGATGTCAGCACACGCCACACACGATCTGAAAATCGTACGAATCCTCGATTCGTACGATCGGATCTGTGTGTCTATGGCCACCTTAAGTCTACTAATCAAGTGGGGTTTCTGCCAAAAATCTTTGTACGTTTAAAAAGAGGCACCGATTCATGGGAGGAGGGGGCTTATTCTACCACTGTACAGAGCACTGGTAAGGCCCCATCTAGAGTATGCCGTACAACTTTGGTCTCTAGCGCTTAAACAGGATATTATTGAAGTACAGAGGGTCCACAGAAGGGCAACTAAGCTTGTAAAAGGTATGGAAAATCTTAGCTATAAGGAAAGACTGGCCAAGTTGGGGTTGTTCATGCTGGAGAAGAGGCGCTTAAGGGGGAATATTTATAAATATATAAGGGAATCGTACAATAACCTCTCTAATGCTTTATTAATCATTAAAACCTTCCAGCTGACAAGAGGGCACCCATTCCAATTAATTAGTTTGTCGCAGACCCATGAATGAGGTGTCAAACCGTTCAGCTTATTCGGGAATGGGGTGTTGTGACTTTTCTGTCCTATTTTGGGGACCCAAAAAAGTGAGCGGAGCCGCAAACAACCAATCAGATTTTCCCTATTGACTTCAATGAGAAAATGTAAACAGCTGTAATTCTCACAGTAATAAAGCCAGAGCTCCCAAACTTGGCACCGTGGGTCACTGGGTGACTGCGGCCAAAATTTACAAAAAGTGGGCGGAGTCTACAACAGCCAATCAAATTTCAGCCATTCAATTAAATAGGAAAATTTTAAACTGCTGCCGCTCTTAGACGGTTAATGGCAGCCTCCTCAAAGTTGGCACAGTTGGTCACTGGGGGACTGGGATTAAAATTAAGAAAAGTGGGTGGAGCCAAAACCAACCAATCAGATTTCTTTGATTGGTTTTAATGGGAAAAATTAAGAAGGCTGCCATTCTCTCAGTATTGATGTCAGGGACCTTGAATATCACAAATGTGGTCGCTGGGGGTTTCCACTTCAAGTTTAGAAAAAGTGGGCGGAGCCACCAACAACCAATCAAATTTCATTCATTGATTTTCAATAGAAAAAAATAGAAATGCTGCAATTTTTACACATTAAATGACAGCATTCCCAAACTTTGGTATGTTAGTCACTGAGTGACTGTGGTTCACAATTAGGAAAAAAAGGGGCGGGGCAACAACAGCCAATCAGATTTCAGCCTTTGACCTTAATGAAAAATGATAAACTGCTGCTATTATCACGGTTTAAATGCTAGGTGTACCAAACTTGGCTCAATTACTCACTGGGTGACTGCGGTCAAAATTTAGGAAAAGTGGGTGGAGCCATAAACAGCCAATCCGTTTTCACCTATTGACTTCAATGTAAAATTTTTGATTACCGCCGTTCTCACAGTTTTAAAACCGGAGGCCCCAAACTTGGCACTGACCATGACTAGGTAACTGGGGTTAAAATTCAGAAAAATGGGCGGAGCTTAAGACAGCCAATCAAATTTTACCTAACGCTATTCAATGGGAATATTTAAATTCCTGTCATTCTTACACTGTTAATGTAAGAGTGCTCAAACTTGGTCCATTTGGTGACTGGGTTGCAAATTTTTAAAAGTGGGCGGAGCCAAAAATAGCCAGTTTGTTTGGATTGATTTCAATGGTAAAATTTGGTTGGCTTTAAATTTCACCGGTTTAATCCGGATTCTACCGACTTTGTGTACTCTCTAGGCACCAGGGGCGACTGGGCAAGACACCCAACATATATGGGGGGCCTGAGTTTTGCCACGGCAAGCACCACTCACATTTTCTTCAGGAAATGTACCTCTCTAGTTTAGGTAAGCTGTGCTCTCTGTACTACAAAAGATGAACCAGCTGAAGTTACCAGATCATCTTTTTGCCACTCCTGTTAAAATACCACCTAATGCAAAGGGGTCCATTTCAGATTACTCATGCTTTTCGGTACGAGCAATCTTTAATGAACCCCCATGTAAAGGTGGCCATAGATGCAAAGATCCGCTCGTTTGGCGATGTTGCCAAACGAGCGGATCTTTCCCCGATATGCCATTAACAGGCATGGCTATATCGGGGGTAATCTGATTGTTCGGCCAAATGGCCGAACGATCAGATTACGATGTGCCATGGACTCCGGCGGGATCGGTCGGGTCAAAATCAAACCTGACCGATCGACCAAACGACCGATCTCCGCCAGACGAAAGATGTCAGCACACGCCACACACGATCTGAAAATCGTACGAATCCTCGATTCGTACGATCGGATCTGTGTGTCTATGGCCACCTTAAGTCTACTAATCAAGTGGGGTTTTCTGCCAAAAATCTTTGTACGTTTAAAAAGAGGCACCGATTCATGGGAGGAGGGGGCTTATTCTACCACTGTACAGAGCACTGGTAAGGCCCCATCTAGAGTATGCCGTACAACTTTGGTCTCTAGCGCTTAAACAGGATATTATTGAAGTACAGAGGGTCCACAGAAGGGCAACTAAGCTTGTAAAAGGTATGGAAAATCTTAGCTATAAGGAAAGACTGGCCAAGTTGGGGTTGTTCATGCTGGAGAAGAGGCGCTTAAGGGGGAATATTTATAAATATATAAGGGAATCGTACAATAACCTCTCTAATGCTTTATTAATCATTAAAACCTTCCAGCTGACAAGAGGGCACCCATTCCAATTAGAAGAGAGTATGTTCCGTCTAAATATACGGAAGGGTTTTTTTACAGTAAGAGCTGTGAAGAAGTGGAGTTCTCTCCCTGAATAAAGTCATACTGGCTGATACATTAGATAGCTTTAAAGGCCAATTTACTAACAGGCGCAGGTGCCAATTCGCTAGCAAAACAGACCATTGCTAACGGTCATTCGCACTCTATCGCCAGGCGACTTTTCACTCTGGCGAACGGACGTTACTCCACAAATTCACTAAAATGCGGATTATACTGAACACTGCCTCTTTCGCCAGAGTTGCCTTACATCTTATCCTGTGAGCCGAAAATGCATCAAACAAACGTTTTTTTGTGGGGAATCCTTTTTTTCCCAGACATTTACTAACATATGGAACATTCATCTTATAGTGGGCTCATGTGTAGAGCATTATACTAACTCTCTTGCCTTTATTAAGGTTCCCTGCACATGTGTAATATAAACCGGTAACAAACCATTTGCAGCAACATTTATAATACAGACGTCCATACAACTTTAAATTTCCCACCCTATGCAAATTGACCTAAGCACAAGATCACTAGCGAAGTTTTGCTAGGCACAAATAAATGCTAGCGCATCTTCGCTATGAAATGCTCGCACAGCTGAAGTAACACTAGCGAAAAGTTGCCAGAGTTTGAGGCATTTTAGTGAATTAGTGTATTTGTGTATTTGTGGTGAGATGGGTGTGAAGTGAACGCTCGTTTGTGAAAGCCCCTTAGCGAGTAACACCCAGTGTTAGTGTGTGCATACTAAACAAAGAATCTCCCAGTAATTAACACCAGCTACCTTAGTGCCAAGCTGACAGGATCCTTAGCTATAGGCAATCCTTAGCTATAGGCACACACAATAAAGGTTCTGGCTGTTGTCTGCCTGCATATTTTTGCAGGCTGAGAGAAGCAGATCTGCTCCATGCCCCATTGATTTGAATCCAATCAGCTTGTGTGTGCTCTCACACAGCGGAGCTGTGTGTGAGCACATCTCTGGGCTTGTGTGTGTGAGTGCACACAAGCTGATCGGATTCAAATCAATGGAGCAGGGTCAGGGAGCAGATCTGCTTCTCTCAGCCGGAACCTTCAGCCTGTGTGCCCATACATGCCATGTAAGCTGTTTGTCCATGTATTATTTGGTTGGAAAATTCACATTTGAATTACATAATGGAAATCAATTAAAAAAATGAAACGTATATCCCTATTAAATTTAGAGGTCATAAAGAGGTCATAGAGGTGTACTACATGAAAATGCTAATGTTGTCCTTGGCCAATGCGATTTTCAAACATACACAAAGACATCCAGCTGTTTTTCTGTCGGACAAACCTTTCCAATTGAACACCGTGGCAAAATTATGTAATATTATGTCTGCCTTTAAGACTCCTCAGTGTAAACAGTCTAGCCTATTGATATAACACATTTTAAAATGTATCATACCTCCCAACTGTCCCTTTTTATGAGGGAGAGTCCCTCTTTTGACAGCTCAACCTGCAGTCCCTCATTTGTACTGGAAACTCGCTCTTTTCTCTGCACTGAACAGCCAGAAAAAGAAACAAAGTTTCTAACTTAATTGGCACAGAACAGCTAACAGGTGGAAATAATATACTTTATAACCTCACACTTATCAACACAGAATCTCTTCTGAAGATTGCCAGTTTGTTCAGATCTTGTTGTTGCCACATTGTAGATGAAATTAATTGTTCTGTAAAGTTTTGTGTTATCTGAAAACACCAATGGATTGATTATATTGTACACCCCAAGTAATTAACAAAAAATAGAGAACTCTGCAGCACCTCAATAACAACCCTATTTCAAGTCAAGAAAGTACCATTGACAAACTCCATCTGTACAAAATCCTTTGGCCAGGGCTGTATTTACATAGCGGACACCCCTAAGCCCCTCCCCTTCATTCATGCACAAATTCTCATCATAAGGTTGGGAGCACTGGGGATTGGAGCATTGGGGAATTTAAAAAAACGATTGTTTCTCATGATCAGCCCCAGAGCTTCCGAAACAATGTGAGTGTGGTTGGGCTTCATGCTGCCCCCTAAAATCCTGTCACCCTCTGCCTGGACCTTGGTGGCCTTTCCACAAATCCGGGCCTGCCTTTGGCCAGTTTTCCATCAATTTTAAAAACATGTACATGGTTAAAATGTTTCTTACACAAAAGATGGTCTTGTCCAGTGCACAAACTGTCACCATACAGGCTGTTTTGATATAATGCATCCATACCAAACCAAGTTTGTTGGTTTGTTGGTGTGTGCAAGTCTCTCTACCAGGTTATATGAATTAGAAAACAATCACACCATATGACATATCCACATCCTTCTCTGAACTGCATGGACTGCCTCCCCTAGTTGCATTTGAAATGATAAGCACAAATTTCCAGTGGTCAAACAGTACAAAAGCATCCAATCTGTTTTAGGGGTGCACCAGGATGAACCAGGATTCGGACGTTTCCGGAGGATCCAGATTCGGCCAAATCGAATCCTTAAAATTATTTGACTTTTTATCACAAAACAAGGAATTAAAAAAATGTTTTGCTGTGCATGCTCTTTTTCCCCTCCCCCACCGATTTGCATATGCAAATTAGGTTTCGGATTAGGTTCAGTAATCACCTGAATCTTTTGCAAAGGATTGAGGGGTTTGGCCAAATCCAAAATAGTGGATTCAGTGCATCTCTAGTCTGATAAGTTATATAAAGAACTTATTGGCCTGTGTGCTGCCAGCATTGTATTGTATTGTATTGTGTGCCGGACTGAAATTTAAAATATGCTCTTGTGTTTCAAGTACAATCAGGCCTAAACAGGCCCAAAAAAAATAGTGGCATCTTACAGCAACCTACAGGTCTGGTTGTGCGATTTTATAAAACATATAGTCACAAGGTCAGCTCAGCTTTTCAGGTTCACTTCCACTGCCCAGCACTCTGCCAAGCTTGCAGTGATACTTTCAAATTGCTAAATGCATCTATTAAATATTTATAGAAAGAACAACAGCACATTTTGTTACTGCAACTGAACAAATGCAAGTTATTTTCACATTAACAGAAACATAATTACATCGAAGCATGTACTATAGCAGATTACTACCCAGTTGACATTCATGAAGACTTTTGGCTTGATAAAACAAAGAAATAAGGAACTGGACTGCAGAGCCAGCAATGATGTATTGAGTTACACGCCAACTCAGACGTAATAGTGTAAGGCCCATGCAGCTTAGAGTCTTCAATTATTAAACTACCTCATAAACAAACCAGTTATGTTCACCAAGTGCATATTGCAATGTTGAAAAGATAAATGACAGTGATAAACAAATAAATTTGAAGAGGTATGCAAACAAAGACATTCAAACAAGCACAGAACATGAACCATTTTAAACACTATGTATGTTACTGGGTATATACCTCATCTTATTACATTTAAGCAGACTGAACTTGCACAAACATACTTAAAGGGGCATACTGTATATACAGTCATATGAAAAAGTTTGGGAACTCCTCTCAGCCTGCATAATAATTTACTCCACTTTCAACAAAAAAGATAACAGTGGTATGTCTTTCATTTCCCAGGAACATTGAGTACTGGGGTGTTTTCTGAACAAAGATTTTTAGTGAAGCAGTATTCAGTTGTATGAAATTAAATATAAAACTGGCAGTGCAAAAATTTGGATAATTTGGATGTAATTTTGCTAATTTAAGTGCTTGTAACTGTTCAATACTGATTACTGGCAACACCAAATTGGTTGGATTAGCTAGTTAAAGGAATTGTTCAGTGTAAAAATAAAAACTGGGTAAATAAATAGGCTGTGCAAAATAAAAAATGTTTCTAATATAGTTAGTTAGCCAAAAATTTAATGTATAAAGGCTGGAGTGATTTGATGTATAACATGTCAGGGTTAAACACAGAACAAAAATGGGAAGTCTTTACAATGCTGCTTAATAAATATACTTTTCAGTATATTCCACTTGTAAGCAAGGAACGTTGTTGCAAAGCAAAACCTTTTTGGTTCAATAGAAGCGTTGGTGTTGAGGTGGGTAAGAAAAGACGTGCTTTTAAGGCTTTCAAGTTAGCTGGGACAGCCGAATCATTTATAAGGTACAAGGAGGCCAATAAATCATGCAAAGAGGCTATAAGGCAAGCTAAAATTGCTATAGAAAATAATATTGCAGCAAGCAGTAAAAAAAATCCAAAATTATTTTTTTAAATATGTTAATAGTAAAAAAATGAAGCAGGAAGGGGTGGGACCCTTACTATCAGAGGGGGGTCAGGTGGTTGATGAAAACAAAATAAAAGCACATATTCTGAACTCATATTTTTCATCTGTCTACAGTAAGTGAAGGTTTCCTTCTTAATAGTCCCAATTCTAGTAATACAACTAATAATGCATGGTTCACACATGAAGAAATTCAAAAGAGACTAGAACATGTTAAGATTAACAAAGGTCCGGGACAAGATGGTATTCATCCCAGGGTAATTAGCGAGCTTAGCTCTGTGATTGCCAAACCTCTTTACTTAATTTTTCACGATTCATTGAGATCTGGCATAATGCCGAGAGACTGGCGAATTGCTAATGTGGTGCCTCTATTCAAAAAAGGATCCCGTTCTCAGCCTCAAAACTATAGGCCAGTTAGTCTGACGTCAGTGGTGGGAAAGCTTTTCGAAGGGTTAATAAAGGATAAGATACTGGACTTCATAGCAAATCATAATTCTATGAGTTCGTGCCAGTATGGTTTTATGCGTAATAGATCTTGCCAGACTAACTTAATTTCTTTTTATGAGAAGGTAAGTAGAGACCTCACTTCTGGGATGGCAGTGGATGTGATTTACTTAGACTTTGCTAAAGCATTTGATACAGTGCCACACAAAAGGTTACTGGTTAAATTAAGGAATGTTGGCCTGGAACATAGTATTTGTACCTGGATAGAGAACTGGCTAAAAGATAGACTACAAAGAGTGGTGGTAAATGGAATATTTTCTAATTGGACCAGTGTTGTTAGTGGAGTACCGCAGGGCTCTGTACTAAGTCCCTTGCTTTTCAACTTGTTTATTAATGACCAGAAGGTGGGCATTGAAAGTACTGTTTCTATTTTTGCAGATGATACTAAATTGTGCAGAACTATAGGTTCCATGCAGGATGCTGCCACTTTGCCATGACATGATTACACTTTACAAGTACATTAGAGGACATTATAGACAAATAGCAGGGGACCTTTTTACCTATAAAGTGGATCACCGTACCAGAGGCCACCCCTTTAGACTAGAAGAAAAGAACTTTCATTTGAAGCAACATAGGGGGTTCTTCACAGTCAGGACAGTGAGGTTGTAGAATGCACTGCCGGGTGATGTTGCGATGGCTGACTCAGTTAATGCCTTTAAGAATGGCTTGGATGATTTTTTGGACAGACATAATATCAAAGGCTATTGTGATACTAAGCTCTATAGTTAGTATAGGTATGGGTATATATAATTTAATTAAAAGTAGGGAGGAGTGTGTGTATGGATGCTGGGTTTTCATTTGGAGGGGTTGAACTTGATGGACTTTGTCCTTTTTCAACCCGATTTAACTATGTAACTATGTCAGACAGAACACTACTTCCTGCTTTTCAGCTCTCTTGGTTTACACTGACTGGTTACACTGGCTACCAGGCAGTAACCAATCAGAGACTTGAGGGGGCGGGCACATGGGTCATATCTGTTGGTTTTGAATCTGAGCTGAATGCTGAGGATCAATTGCAAACTCACTGAACAGAAATGTACCATGTGGCCCCCCTTCAAGTCACTGACTAGCTCAGAGTTATAGAGCGGAAAAGCAGGAAGTTGGATTCTGGCTGTTTTATTAGACATCTGTTCACTCCAGTCTTTATATATAATTTTTTTGGCTAACTAACTATATTAGAAACATTTTTTATTTTGCACAGCCTATCTATTTACACAGTTTTTATTTTCACACTGAACTGTTTCTTTAAGCCTTGAACTTCATAAGCAGGTGTGTCCAGTCATGAGAAAGGGTATTTAAGGTGGCCACTTGCAAGTTGCCAAGTTGGAGACAGCATGGGATCCTCAAAGCAACTCTCAAAAGATCTGAAAACAAACATTGTTCAGTATCATGGTTTAGGGGAAGGCTAAAAAAAAAAAGCTATTTCAGAGGTTTAAACTGTCAGTTTCAACTGTAAGGAATGTAATCCGAAAATGGAAGGCCACAGGCACAGTTGCTGTAAAACCCAGATCTGGCAGGCCAAGAGAAATACAGGAGCGGCATATGTGGAGGATTGTGAGAATAGTTACAGACAACCCAAAGATGACATCCAAAGACCTGCAAGAACATCTTGTTGCAGATGGTGCATCTATACATCTTTCTACAATTCAGGGCAATACATCTGTATGGCAGGGCAATGAGAAAGAAGCCCTTTCTGCACTCGTGCCACAAACAGAGTCGCTTGTTGTATGCAAAAGCTCATTTAGACAAAGTGCTTTAGACTGATGAAAAAAAAAGATTTGCATGGCGGAAGAAGAACACAGCATTTCATTAAAACACCTGCTGACTATTGTCAAACTTGGTGGATGGTCCATCATGCTGTGAGGCTGTGTGGCTATTTTAGGGACTGGGGCCCTTGTTAAGTCAAGGGTCGGATGAATTCAACCCAATATCAACAAATTCTTCAGGAAAATGTTCAAGCATCAGTCACAAAGTTGAAGTTACAAGTCAATTACCCTAAACACACTTCGAACTCTACAAAGGCATTTATGCAGAGGGAGAAGTACAATTTTCTGGAATGGCCGTCACAGTCCCTCGACTTAAATATCATGGAAAAACTATGGGATGATTTGAAGCAGGCTGTCCATGCTCGGCAGCCATCATAACTGAACTGGAGAGATTTTGTATGGACGAATGGTCAAAAATACCGCCATTCAGAATCCAGTCACTCATCAAAGGCCATAGGAGGCGTCAGAGGCCATACAGATGTATTGCGCTGAATTGTAGAAAGATGTACAGATGCACCATCTGCAGCAAGATGTTCTTGCAGGTCTTTGGATGTTATCTTTGGGTTGTCTGTAACTATTCTCACAATCCTCCACATATGCCGCTCCTGTATTTCTCTTGGCCCGCCAGACCTGGGTTTTACAGCAACTGTGCCTGTGGCCTTCCATTTCCGGATTACATTCCTTACAGTTAAAACTAACAGTTTAAACCTCTGTTGGGGTTCCACAATTTATGCACCGGTCTAATCTTGGTATGATGGATATTGCATATTTTCTGTTAATCCAATAAACTTCAAGTCACTGCTGAAATACTACTGTTTCCAAAAGGCATGTTATATATTAAAAGGAAGTTGCTACTTTAAAAGCTCAGCCAATGATAAACAAAACTCCAAAGAATTTAAAGGGGTTCCCAAACTTTTTCATATGACTGTACCCAGGTGAACTAGCCAAAGGTACATTTCTTAAGTATTCATGGGTAGATTGAAATAATGAATCAATTGCTAGTGCTGCTAGATGAAATGTGAGCACCCAAACAGTAACGTAAGCTAAGCCCATTCCACAGAGAGGGTCTGGATGCATGTAAATGGAGACATAAATCCGATTTGCATGGTGGAAGAAGAACACAGCATTTCATTAAAACACCTGCTACATATTGTCAAACTTGGTGGATGATCCATCATGCTGTGAGGCTGTGTGGCTAGTTTAGGGACTGGGGGCCCTCCTTAAAGTCAGGGGTCAGATGAATTCAACCCAATATCAACACATTCTTCAGGAAAATGTTCAAGCATCTGTCACAAAGTTGAAGTTACAAGTCAATTACTCTAAACACACTTCGAAATCCACAAAGGCATTTATGCAGAGGGAGAAGTACAATTTTCTGTGCCAGGTACAGTAAACCATAACATCCAATAAGATGTTTGTTTTTAAACAAGGGATTAGTAAATGCTATAAGTAACTAGAATTTGCACTTTACACAGTTCCAAAAAAATGGAGAGTGAAATGGTAGTACCAGTAGTAGATCACTATTGTACACAACTCTGACCCTAGTCAACAGAATCAAAGTCCACTCTGACTTGACCTTAAAATTAAAAGTTTGCAATGATCAGACCTAATTGATTTAAAAACGCAGGCTAAATGTGATTCATTATAAGTATTCTAGTAAAATAAATACAAAAAATTGAAAAAGAATAAAACATAGTAACTATAAAGGCTTTATCAATATCTCTATTACAGAACTTTGTACATTCTATTCCACTGAGCTTATATGTGATTACTACATAATAACAGGGTGAACAAGGAGACACAGGTATGGAATCTATTACTTGGAAACCCTTATTCCAGATAGCTCAAAAAACAGAATATGTTGCTCAGCTTTACATAAATCTTATCCAGAAAAACCCAGGTCCCAAGAATTCCAGATTAAAGATTCAAGTGTGTACTCTCACACTGTGATTTGAACAAGTTTACCCTCTTCGAAGTTTAGATTCTTACTAAAATGTATTTTCTTCAGTTTGGATTGCCACCTTCCCATATATTGGCATTAACCATTAGCAACCATATCTTCCATATAATTAACACATTTTTTTTTGCTATCCACAATTTTCACTTTAACTTGTGTCGATCTGTACTTCCCTAAATTGCATATGTGTTTATACTGAGAACCACATGCAGAAAAGCCAAATATTATATCAAGACTTAACACCCCATATGTAAAAATAGCACTAAGTTTGCCCAGTAGCAATAACCCATATCAACCAATAAGGTTTTTGCTTTTGAGCAGATGACCATTGAATTCTGCCTGCTGATTGGTTGCTATGGGTTACTTAATATTGCAATAGGTTTAGTCCAACGCTTCCACCTGTGTATGGTGCTTTTATTACATAACCCCCAAAGTCTTTTAATGCTTATATTCATAATGTATCTCCAAGCTTTGCTAATTCTCTGCTCGTCCTTACTATTGGCAGGGTTCAACAGTGATATAGTTTCACAATTCTACCATGCCTGTGGCAAACACCTATAATACATATGAGTTTAAGAAGAAAGTAAAAAAAACCAGTATCCAGAGTATCTCCGGATAACAACAGAACATGGAACTCAATGTACTGTGTTCAATTCTAATTCTTAAGTTAATTTACAATTCTGTGTCTGTGAGGGCTTCTTACATGCAGTGTATTTTACCCCTTTATACAATGGTGTGAAAATGTCAGGTTGGAGAAGGTTTTAAATTGAGCAATACTCAGGAATATTTTAAATCTATTGCGTTTTAAAAAAAAAACAAAGCACATATAGCTCTAAAGTTTTTGATGTGTTATGAGCATGTACACAATTGTGTTTAAATCTATTTCCAGCTACACTTGCATTCATGCTCTATGTGTGCATAACGGCAAAATAAATGATCTAACTGGACAAAAGTCTATTGGTGAAAAGTTCTGCTTCGAGCAAAATGGTTCAGTTTTAAGTTTAGAACCAGTGTACACTGACTTGTAAATATTGAGTAAAGTAAAGCATTGGCAATATCATTAGCAGTTAATAAAGACAATGCAGATTTCTTTCTTGTTTCAGAAACTGCAAATTTAATGCTACACTGTTAGAGATCACTGCAATAAAAGCTGTAATATCCCATGTCCTTTAAGGCCTAACTTTCAGGTGTTCTATGTGTATTGTAATTGCTTACTAAAACCTCCTGAAGTCTATGTGAATGCAATAACCACTGCTCCACTTCTCTGTGGTTATACCACTTTCAGGGATACTAGGATAAGGACTAAGAAAACAGTACAAAATCTAAATGGTTATGAATAGCAAGCAACCAAAAAGAAAACAGAGTAATTCAGGAGTGCCCATACTTTACGAATGTGAGGTCTACTTTTAGTGATGTTGTCCCATTATGATCTACATCCATAAAAGCATTGTTAGCATTCATTTTCCATGGAAAACATTACTTTAGTACTATATTGAATTATGATAGAATTTATATTGCTATATTTAAAGGAAAACTATACCCCCCAAACAATGTAGGTCTCTATAAAAAGATATTGCATAAAATAGCTCATATGTAAAATCCTGATTCATGTTAATAAACCATTTTCATAATAATATACTTTTTATACTTTTCTAGTAGTATGTGCCATTGGGTAATCATAAATAGAAAATTTTAAAAAACAAGGGCCGCCCCCTGGGTACGATTCACTGTGCGCACAAACATACAAACAAACCATACTTGTTAGGTCACATGAGCCAATTAACAGACAGAGTTCTGTCTTTTGCTTCAACACTTCTTCCTGTTACAGTTAGAGTTGTAGTATTTCTGGTCATGTGATCTATGCGGCAGCACAGAGATCATCCCAAAATGGTGGTTCAAGGCAAGAGATGTAAAAGGGCGATACTTAAATATACATACCAGTTTGATAAGATTCTTTTAATATACCACTTAATATGATATATACTATCTGTTGCTTAAGTATTCATTTTGGGGCATAGTTTTCCTTTAACAAACAAACTATTTCTATGTAACCGTAACAGAATAAATATCTGTATGAAAAGCATGAATTAGGATGGTGATTTAGACAAATTGTTTGTTGACAGTGTCTTGAGATCTACTAATCACCAGCTAGAGGTCTACTGGTAGATCCCGATCTACCTTTTGCGCACCCCTGGAGTAGTTCATCACCTCAGAGTATTTAGAGATCGCAATGTTACCTATCATGGTACATTAAAAAGTAAAGTTCCACCTGACTTGTATATAACCCTTATTTAGTACCAAAGGTACTACATTATTTGAATTAATTCCTATAAATGTATCAGTCAATAACTGATATTCTAAGGGAGAAGAGAACTTTACCAGGATTTTTAGTTGGTAAAGTTAAATTGTTTTCCTGTGCATTGTTCTAATAAAGAGACCTAGCCAGAATATATCAAACATGGTGTTCCCAGCAACCTGGGGAAGTTACTACATGCACTTTTATTTTCCAATTTTATCCACAACAACTGTCCAAATCAGATATATGTTAGCAACAAGTCACACAGAAAAAAAGAATGGGTGAGACTAGCAGTAAGAGATTGGGGTGTCATTTACTTTGACCCCGGAGCAGAAGTACAAAAGCACCAAGGGATGTGAGAGCGTACGCCTTAGCACATATGCAGGGAACACTTTTGGCCAGGGTCTGGCTACATTCTGCTCCTCACAGCAGATCAATAATCTGGCACAAATTGCAGATTGCAATGACAGATGACACTGGACAGCTGTGCCCTTACTGCCTGCTATAGGGCAGGCATTATGGGTATTTTGCACCCTGCCTTTAACAACATAAATGGCCACAACAGGCTAATTTATAGCCTAACACAATCCTACACTTGTTTCTAAACAGAGATAAAGCAATAACTGCTATTGGCATCTGTAAAAAATGTTATCGGTAAACAAGAAAATGGTTGCAACAAACAAAATAAGGCCATATTACCTAACATGCCTCATGTTCGGTCAGTCTGACTTAAATGATCATGCAGCTTAGTCGTACAGAATACAAAGAAAGTGTGTATAATTAAGATATAAAAATTACTATACATTATATTACATAAAATATATAGCATATAGCACATATAAGGCCATCACTGTGTTAAAATAAAGCAACGTAATAAACCACACACACAGCAAAGTCACTATACACGGCCCTGAAAAGCCTACATGACATCAGAGTATCTAGCAGCAGTGTAATCAAGGTCCACTATTCCTAAAGCAGCATTCACCCATCTAATGGCAGCTTAGCTTTAGCCACAGGGGATTTTGGATACCTTTATACTGAGGTTAAGCAATATGCTAGAGTCTTTAATTTATGCTAGCCATATGTATATATATATTTGCAAAATGCTATAGCTGTAGAGAGTATATAAAGATTTATAGAGCATACAGTTTTTTATAAAAACAATTCTGGAAACTAATTATTTTGAAAACACTGTTCAGTTCATGCTTTCTCTACTCTGTCATGTAAACACAAAATAATTTCTCTTAAAAGGAGAAGTTCATCTGCAAATGATGTAGGCAGTGGTATTCTAAGACAAATGCAACTGGCCTTTTTTTAATTCTTAACTGATAGTTTTCTAAATGTTGCATTATTTCATTTCTTGTTCTACAGTGATCCTGTTTAAAATTTGAACTGCTACCAGGCTGCAATTTTTAAATGTACAGAAACTAGGCAATCATTTTTAATACCCCCAAGACAGCATCTGATCAGAAGTACGGATGCACAAAAATCACAAAATAGCAAACTGAAACCAAACTGTAATGCAAAAGTAAGCACAATCTAATGGTTATCTGGACTTGTCCAGTGCATGGTTGGCATTCTGCTAGGACCTTATGATTTGGTTGAATTTAAGTCATACAATAAAAATCTATGATGTGGTGAATCATTGATATGTTGAAAAAAATTGATCATCATTGATGTCATTTAAAAAAAAAAAAAAAACCTTTGCAATTGATTTGACTTGTTATAAAGGGGTTGTACACCTTCTAAACACTGTTTTTTAGTTCTATTTTTAAAGACTTTTTAAATTGATTAACCTTTTTTCCAAAAAGATTTTCCCTGCTTCAGACTGGCAGCTCAGTACACCAGGTGCAAATTGTGAAATGTGAAGTTTCCTTGTGAGGCAACTTCGGAAAATGGAGCGCCGCGTGTGCCATCCCCCAGGCGATTTTCAATTAAGCCAGCGGAGGGCAGAGGGAAGGCAGTTCGGGGAGATTATCGTTCGGAAGAAGAGGAGATTTGTCGATGGGGCGAATGATCTCCCCGAATCTGTTTGTGTGGCCAGACCCTTACAAAACTCGGGGATTCTGCTCAGCAGGGCCTAAGATAAGGAATGTATCAATGAATAATTTAGAAGTGTTTACAGAGTCAATGACCTCCCCACCAGAGCTTCTTTAGAAAAACATAAGAATGTGAAAAAATTTCAATATTAGAAATATTAATATATAATAGTCAAAATATATAATAGAAAGAAACTGAAAAAAGTCTCAATTTCTGAATTGTCTGAATTATCTGAAAACAACAGAACTGAAAAAAAGTATTTGAAGGTGAACCCCTTTAAATTCCCGGTAAGAGAAAGCCAGAAACATAATTAAAAATAAATAACAAGAAACTGTTTCTTTGGCTTACATTCACAATATAATACAGAATTTAAAGGAACAGTCCATTAATATTGGCATGTCTATTCCTGCATTTAATTAGAAATCACTGGCATCATCTGCATCATGAAAACAAATCATTAAAAAATTTCCCAAACCCAAATAATAGTAATAACCAATGGTGCACACAAATTTGAACTGCAGACACATACTAAATTTGCCTGCCTCTAGACATGTTTTCTAGCTCTAGAAAACAAGCTACTACTAGAAATGTCTAATTTACTTCAGCATCTTAGCTCCTAATACCTACATTGTATATTTACCAACATAATTCACTCTCTTGTTGGATGTCTTAGAAGAATGCTCCTAGGGAGCAGAACGACATTTTCCCCCACCATGAGAGAGAATTATTTCAGGAAAAGGCTTTGATGCATGTTAGGCGGACAGCATGGGGCAGGTAGCAATGCCCTGCATGAGCAATACCTGCTCTGTGCACCATGGGTATTCTAACTGCAGATTCCAGTGACAAGCTCTCTCAAGTCGATATCCTACTCTGTATGTGTTTTTTCAAATCTATACTTATTTTTTTTAACCAGATTTTTCTTCATGCAACATGCTAGCTCTAGGTCCTAAAAAAGAAAAAACAAACCCATATAAAAGAAGAATGGCTAACAGCACGGGTTTTCATGCGAAAAACATGCTAAATTAGAGGTATGTAAATCTGTCATTGCACTGGTATAATCAATAGTTGTTCATTAAAATACATTCTAATAATAAAACAGGGGGCTTAATCAACTATAACAACGGTATGCACCATAATTTGGTTATGGGTGCAGCTGCCTTGTGATGCATTACTATGTGCTCAATCAGACAGCAGTACAAGTATGTATGGCTCTATATAGCCTGGGGGAAGAAGATGCAGACACAATTCCCCCCCCCCAAAAAAAATTACTGTTACAATTCTTTAACTAGCTTAAGCATCAATATTTCATTCTTAATCAAGAGAATAAAATAAACAATTTAGTAAACAATGATTACATTAGATGGGGAAAAACATCTGTGTGAACAGTTCTCTTGTAATTATTCTTGCTATTTTGCATTATGAATCAACGTGATTTGCTTTGCTGGCAACATTTCATTTGTTCTTAAGATTCCAGAAAAACGCTATTACTGAGAAGTTAAAAAGGTGGCAAATACTAAATTAAGAAAGAAATGAGCAAAGACAAAAAACAAGAAAATGGTAGAATTTATTCATATCACAGTGAGTCTCTAGTAAACCTGGCAGGGGGGCAATAATCCAGTTGGAATTAACATAAAATCTACAACTGTGAATAGCACAGAAAATACAACTACGGTTCATCTTCTTTTACAAAAGATAATATGCAGGTTACATTGAATCGTCATGCAAAATGCAGACTTTGCAGAAACAGGGAGGTCCCAGATGTTAATCCTTTTTAATAAAACATTTCTTATTTTCTTCAAATTTGCTAAAATGAAATTACACAACTCATAAGATTATCAACATTATAAGAATTTATTACATTTACTCTATATAGGAAGTGACCCTGGCATGCTGTCACAAACCAATAAAGGCAGCTGAAGATTTGTTGTCTTTGGAATACGATATATTAACTCAAACCCACAACAGAAGTCTTTGAGGCACAGTAGCACTACAAAACAAAGAACAATACTGCATGCCGCACAGGAACTGGCAAAATATAAGCCCTAACAAACACACCGATCTAAAAAAAAAAAAAAAGGTCAAATAATTATCTTCAACACACGGAAAAGAACATGGGATTATTCAATGTTTATCTTATAAAGGGCCAAACATGGCCTGAAACATTGATGTAATGCCCCAAAAAGTTATGCAATAAAGGCATTTTTATTCTACAAAGGACAAGCAGTTGTTTGTTTAATAATTTGCCCTTTCCTTCTGGCCCTCTCCTGTTCATATTTCAGTCTCTTATTCAAATCAATGCATGGTTGCTAGGGTAATTTGGACCCTAGCAACCAGCTGGCTAAAATTGCAAAATGGAGAATTGCTGAATAACTAAAAAAAATATGTAAACCTATTACAAATTGTCTCAGAATATCACTCTTGACATCATCCTAAAAGTTAACTCAAGGATGAACAACCCATTTACAAATCTTATATTACAAGGTAGGACAGCCTGTCCATTTTAGTTCAACACAGACCAACCTCAATTACAAAAAGAGCTACAGTATAACAGAGATTTAAAAGTTAAAGCCAATAGCAGTGAAATTTTATCAGAGATGTATTCTTCAACAAAAGTGTTAATCTAGACACATTTCCCATGCAATAAATGTCTCACATATGCAGACAAGTCAAACAAAGAAAAACATGCAAAGAAGGAAATACTAAGATAAGAATTGAAGGTAGTTAGTTAACATTTTTGAATATTGTTGATGGTTAAACATTTCTAAATCATTTTAATTTTCTGCTGCATCGTCCCGAAGCCTTTCCCAGTAGCCACAAGAATAAGAAACGGAAAGAGACAACCCTCCATACTGAATGCAAATAAGGTTGTAAATATTTTATAAATTGTTATTTTTCCCAAATGCTATAGGTCTTAATTGAGGGAACAACATTTTTGGCAGTCAATATATGGATATGGAAAATGCAAATGTCGTGTTTTTCTGACTTTGCAGAGACCCTGGAGGTGGCAACCTTTTCCACAAATAGTCTCAACTTTATTACTAGCATAATTTGGCTCGCCTCCTTACAATCCCAAAAGCCCTAACTGCTATCTGCCAGTTGCTACAAGAGAAGGAATCTCAGAATTGCTTTTGCTGTGTTCTGCAGGTGGACTGTGGAAATAACCCTTAGCTGCTGGCAGTATCACAACAGAATAATCCATTATTGCCATTCATGGCCCCTAAGATTTTCATAGTACTGCAAAGCAACAAATATATTCTAAAAAGTAGTGAGCAGTTCTGCACAACACTGTTTATTTCCATAAAAAAGATGATGTCTCAGGCAAAAAAGTCTATTTTTTTCCTTTACTAGCCATTGCATTAATGACTGAAACAAGAATCCCTCAGTTACTTAAAAAATGTAATGAGATAACAGACTGCAGTTACATACTATATGCACACTACTTACATTCAGGCAGCACTGAGCAAAGGCAGCTAAGCAGGGGACATGTTGCGCCCAGATTTTATGCAGAGTAAAAAAAATGTAGAGGTGCAGGTAATGGTACTGGCCTAGCCACATGCCAGAAATATACACTTATGACAAATTGGGAACCAATACCTGGATTTGTGCAGCAAACAGAGTGATCCCAACAAGTGTTGTGAGCACCATGCAATAGTGTGTATACGGTGTCATGAGCACCATGCAATAAAGGTGGAATGCCTTACTAGGACTGGACCTTTGTGGTCTTCCCACAAATCCAAGCCTGATAATTTCTTAAGTGCAAATAATACTAGTATTAATGTAATTAAATGGCTGTATACATTAAACAAACAAAAAAAACATAAAGAAACAACCAATAACTAATACAAGAGGTATATAGGGCCCTGGCCAAAATAGCTTTCAGTCATATCAATTACATTCTCTTCTGCACTAGAAACAGTCCCTGAAAGATTCCATACTACAAGAAAAAAGTTTTTGACAGCTTTTTTTGTGAAGAAAAAAATTCTAATTCACATTACTGTTTTTAAAACCTTTTCTAAACATGAGCTAGACTAGGGTGATAATTATAAAATGCATGAAACAAAAAATAAAATTGTGGGGGGGGGGCAGGAGGGTCAATGTCAGGCGCAATGCCATCCAATAGGTACCACATAGTGGGCCAGTTATTAACTATACTAATGGGTCTATCACGTTGTGTAAAAAGTGAAGTGTAACAGTACTGGTGTTCAT
Organism: Xenopus laevis; assembly: GCF_017654675.1. Lineage (NCBI taxonomy): Eukaryota > Metazoa > Chordata > Amphibia > Anura > Pipidae > Xenopus > Xenopus laevis. The sequence goes on from NC_054377.1 coordinate 38,720,289, forward strand.
AGCAACCAATCAGATATTTACTTTTGTTTTCTACCTGTTGAACTAATTGCTGATTGGTTGCTCAAGGCAACATCACGGGTAATGCTTCACTACACCTTTTACACAGCATTATAATTAGGCCCCTAAATGTTTGAGGTTATTATACAGATAATGAAAAATTATGCCATCCAAAGAGGTAATTTGAGCATTTAAGTAGTCTGTGGGCCATAAAACCTCTAAGGGCAGAGACACAAGCGGAGATACAGGGATATTAGACGCCCGATGACCAATCGCCTCTTGGTGCTTCGTTTTCCAAAGTCATCCTCACGAGGAATCTAAATCACCGGCGGGAAGGCAGTTCGGGGAGATTAGTCACCCGAAGAAGAGGCGATTTGTCGTTGAGCAACTAAATCTCCCCAAATTGCCACATGTGTCTCTACCCCAAGTGTTGGACAGCTCTATTATAGAATGTGACAAGACTGTCAAGACTCTGATGAGTATCCGCACTCAAATGCAAAATTTGTATGTATAATTGGGGTGCACAGTTATAATTAATGGACTAATTACCTTGATTTGCATATAAACATAAGGTTTTGAGATTTGCCCAAAATCCAAAATAGTGGATTTGGTGCATTTCTTATCCTTATATATAATAATTCTGTGTTGCCACACCTACAGTAAGTATACAAGTGCAGTATTGTTAAAGGGAGATTTCTGAGTCTAATCTAGCAATGAAGAATTGTGCATGTGCAATAACAAGGGTGTAATGTTTTCAGCAGCACCGCAATAAATCTGTTGTATGGACACAGGGTCGGACTGGGGGATCACCGGGGCTGGCATCTCAGGTCCCACTGACTGGCGCGTGCATGCACACAAACGTATGTGATTGCACGTTTTTTGTGCCGGTCGCGGCAGGTTCAAGAGTAGCTGGTTGTGGCAGGTAGAGCAGGGTGTGGATCTGGGCTGGCGGGCCCACAAGAGCCAGGGGCCCACCAGGTTTTTGCCGGTGTCCTACCGGGTTTTTTCCTGCCGGCCCAGTCCAACCCTGTATGGACATGCATATACAGTTCAGTTAAAGGAGAAGGAAAGCTACTGAAACAGTTTATTGCCAATAGATTAGCTACAATAGTGCAAGCTATAAGACTATATTTATTCTGCATAATGCTTTACTATACCCGAGTAAACAGCTCTAGACACTGTCTATGTTTGTTTAGGATAGCAGCTGTCGTATTAGCTTAGTGTGACATAACTTCCTGCCCGAGTCTCTCCCTGCTCACTCATAGCTCTGGTCTCAGATTACACTAGGGAGGGGAGGAGGAAGGGGGAGAGGGAGAGAGGAGCAAACTGAGCATGCTCAAGCCATAGCCCTGGAGGTTTAAGCTAAAAACAGAAAGTCTGATACAGAAGCCCATGTATACACAATAGAAGGAAAGAAATGCTGTGTTTCTTTTGACAGAGGGCTCAGAGCAGCATTACTTTGAGGGTTTACTAATGTAGTTATATAAACCTTTCTGATAAAGCTTACTTAATTTTAGCCTTACCTTCTCCTTTAAGAAGCTGCTGTGCATATGGATGAGAAACATTTGCTTTTCATTTGTAAGTTCTTCATAATACCACTCATTTCTCATCAATACTAAAATCACGACAATGTTTATAGTTATCTCACAACATGGCTTTTATATACAATTCTATTATGTCTCTACAGAAAGAACAGCAGATATGAAGGCGAGTCTCACAAGCAAGGCTGCTCCTACAGTTGAATACACTGGTTAACAGTGCCAGGCAAGGCAACCTGGCTGGTCGTGTTTCCTTCCACCTCCTGACTTGTGCATGAAGAAGAGCGCACGCATGCGAATAGGCGCAGGTGCATGAGAACAGGAGTGGGAGAACGCAAACAGATGCGCACAGTCCCTCTCACTATGAGGGAACAACCCGGCATGAGTGGGGAGAGTGGGGATCGGACTATAGGTAGACAACAGAAGGTACGCCCACCCCCAGCACCTAGGCATGTGCCTCTTCTGCCTACCCCTAGTACTGGCCCTGCTGGTTAATAAAGCTTGATAAAGGGCTGGAAAAGCTCAAAACGTCGCTTAGCTTGAGGCACGAATAAAGTACCAATTTTTTCACCATAATCGGAGTGCTGCTGAAGGTCCCCATAGGCTTTAGTTTTTTTGATCGAAGGATATTCCTTCGATCGTTGGATTAAAATCCTTCAAATCGAACGATTCAAAGGATTTAATCGTTTGATCGAAGGAAAATCGTTCGATCGTTCGATCATACTATCTGCACTAAATCCTTCGACTTCGATATTCGAAGTCGAAGGATTTTAATATCCAGTCGAATAGAGGGTTAATTAACCCTCGATATTCGACCCTTAGTGAATCGGCCCCTTATTGTTATCCAACAGAAATTTTCGAACCTCTCTGATCAAATAAATTGAAAATGGTATGAAAATTGTATGAAAATTGTGAGGACAACTATTCGAAACACACACACAGTCTGAAAACAGATTTAATAAGCTCAGTTAATTGTTTTGTAAAACATCAAACCACAACAAGGTGAAGACCAAGCATATGCAAAATAGCGGCAAGTATGGCCAACAATCCTCTATGGAGGGTTATGATCGCCATCAATTAGAATGTGCTGTTGAGTCAATGCAGATGCACAAAGTAATGTCATAAATGCACAACAACCACATATAATGTGCTGAGGGAGGCTGTAGCTGCTGTCATTATCCACACCAGTACCCTTTGCAAGTAATTTACACAACTATTGGCAACTAGTAGAATAAACTCTCTCCCTTTTAATGCATCTTACAATATAACTCATATAGTATATTCTTTTTTTTAAGCATTCCTCAACCACCATGTGTATATTTTGTTTTATAAGAAAACTATATTAATATAGAAGCATACTCCTCAGATGTAAAAATAAAATTACATTATTACTTGTCAAAGACAGGCTTTGTATTCTTCCTTCAGAATTCTGACCATGTTTAATTATTGTTATGACTAAGGTGTGTAGAATTGTTTGCTTCTAATCAATGGTTTTTCATGTCTTTGAGTGGTTTAGCAATCTGCCTTTCAAAGTATAGTTACAATAGGCTATGTTTGGAGTGCATATCTTTATATAAATATAAAATATATATAAATTATATCCCACTTCCATAAGGTCAAAATATTCAGTTGGGTCACTTTACTATTTCTTAAAAGCTACTACAGGGTTGCCTGGAAGAACAATGTTAAAGAGCAGAAAATTAATTGCACGATTGCTTCAGCAAACTCAGACTGTCTAGGCATACATTTCTATAATCGCACTCAAAATAATTTTGACTCTGATGTTAACAGTGCTTCGGCTTTTGCACTCAGTTTTGTGTGAGACTTCTTAACAGCACCTTGTTTCTCGAGATCTACAACTCCCTGTTCTTGCCACTAATCTTTATTTATTAGTGAGCTCCATCCCATCTGTGCTGAAAGTATAACCTTCAATCTGTGTTCCCCTGAAGATCACAAGGAAAGCGTGCCATTTAGTAACAGAAATAAAGGGTAGAAATAAAGGGTAGGAGGGCAAAATTAAATAAATAAAATTACACAACTTACAGGTGTTTTTCAAAATACAACTGGACAAAAATAAGACATATTGATTTATGGTGTAGGCCTCTGCAAATGTTTTCATTTTTAAAATGATCAAAAACTTCCAGCTTACCAATCATGTGGTTGGCAACATGTATCTGAATTTCTCTCTCATTCTCAAAGGTCATCTGGCATTTGATGCACTGGTAGGTCTTCTTCTATTTTTAAGTAGAAAAAAATGTTTGGTAAACAGTACTGGCTGTAAAAGCTACATTAACAATAACAAAATGATTTGTCATGTTATATAAACATGACTCTGAAGTAAGGAAGAGATTAAAAAACATACATACAAACAATTATTTCATGTGTCCACAAAGATTAATGTTGAAGTGGAAAGAATCAGTATTAATCCATATTAGAGTTCATTTAAATTACACCTGTAAAAATAAAAATGCAAACTAATCTACAAACAAGGTGATTGTTGATCACCTTGTTTGGTTTACTATTCATTCATTCACAAAACAAATTGTGGTAATTTTTTAATGCATTTAGGAAACAAATCACACAATGCACATCAGCTTGCAAGGGAATCTTCAGGTGTATTATCAGAGGGGGAAGGTTATTAAAGTGGACCTGTCACCCAATCATTTTCCAATTCAAAATGAAATCACATTTCTATTTTTTACTAAATCATTCATAGCTGTAAGCTCATTTAAAAATCTGAGCTGTCAAATAGTGTCTGCCCCTAGAGGCGGGGCAGACAATTACTTTCACTTTCCATTCAGCACTTCTTAGATGTCACTGCTCTCAACACATTCCCCCTTTCTCTTCACCATTTAATTGTGTAGCCAGGGCATGGGGATGGACATAGGGTCCACCATTCTGGTGCACAAACAAGATTCTGAGATGATGCAAGGCTTGTCCTAATAACGGTGTCCACAAAATGGCTCCTGCCTGCTTGCTATAGTTATGAATTCCCAGACTGAAGGAAACAAGATTCAAATAATGTATATAGTGTAATTAAAGTTCATTCTACTTGACTAATGTGATAAAATAGAATTTTGAATATTTTAACTTTAACCCGTACTTGATCCAAACCTGTAAAATGTTATTGTAGGACCCGAGCCCAGCCCATACCCACGTCTTCTTGCTTTGTATGCTACTTCTGTACTTCTGTGGTTCCAATATAGGGAATCTTCTGGATCAGTGGAGGAGTTACTTTCCCCTGTCTGACTTGCACCCAACCCTAACCCACATGGTCTCCAATTTGCCTGAGAAAATGTCTTCCTCACTGCAAAGCAGCAAGTGGACCATGCTTCTAGTAGTTTTGCAATTGCTAAATATGTATCCAAACCTATCTTAAACTATCTAATCTATATTATGGTACAATTGCTTCAAAGAAAATTCAAAACCTCTCTCTTTCTCACACTAAGATGAACTATTATTTATTTCAGTAATTGCAAAACTCCCTTGGATCCCATTTTTATTCTGTTAACTATATTTGTTAACTCATTGTAAAACCTGTGTTTGTTATAAATAAATGTAAAGCACTGTTTGAGTTGCTTGCACTATATAAATAAATAAGGATGACAATTGCCCTACAAAGAATGCAAACAAAAATGTCAAGATTCATTATTTCTATGGAGCAAAACCAGTATTTGGGACCTGCCTGAAATGTAGTTTTCATGACCCTCTCTACAATGAGTAACTTTTTTTAGCCAAATGGTTTGTATTCAGTTAATGAGAAAAATAGATCTTATCTTATAAAAGTTATTTTAAATGTTGGCCCAACATTTCACTACTCATACACGACCTTCAGTAACGATGCTTCACTTTGCAGATAGTCTCAATAAAATGTTAAAATTCTAATCTTATGCCTGTAGTGAACCCACTATTTACCAGTCAATGTTAACCCTGAAGTAATAAAGGCAGAATTCATTAAGTGCATAAAAGAAGTTTAAGTGCATAAAAGAAGAGTATTCATCAGCAACATTAAAGGCCCATTTATTAAACCTCGACTTTTTTCTGGTTGAGGTTTTTAAGGGGAAACTTGAACTTTTATGGAAAAATACTCAAATTTTTAGAGATTTACCCAAAACCCAAATACCCAAAAGCTGCTAAAAATCTGAACTTGAAAATACGCCATCTCAAACCTGTCAAGGTCATGTTGAAGTCAATGGCAGATGATCCTGAAGTTGATTCTTGACACCGCAGTCTTCACTGTATAATCCGAAAAAAATTCAGCCAATTCCGGCCAAAAATCCAAAAAAGTTGAGATATTGCAGAGAAATCTCGATAGAACTGAGTTTTTGAAGTGTCATTCAAACAATACAAATTGATGCTCTGTTTTGTTGTGACATTTTGTCGCTCTGATTTTTTTCTAGAAAAATTATTAATAAATGATTTGTGGAACAGATTTTGGTCGAATTTGTTTTCATAAAAAAACTTAGATTAATTAGAATTTTAGTAAATCAGCCCCTAATACTAGTATACTATACTAGAGGGGAACAAATATTGCACGAATACAAGGGCTTCCCATGTGTCCCCTAAAGTGCCACAGGGTAGAGGACAAACTTTACCTCTGTTTAGTTTGTTTGCTTTTTAATGCTTTTTTTTTTTACAAGGAAAGCATCATATACACAATGATGAGTTAACAGACGTATAGAATGTTGAGAATATTCTGTTAGGGTAAGGCCAGACGAGGAGATTCGGGGAGATTTTGTCGCCTGGCGACTTATCGCCACGTCTTTTGTGCGACTATCTCCACAAACTACCTCAGCGTCTTTTCCCCATAGGCTACAGCGCAAAAAGTCGCCAGGCGACAAAATCTCCCCGAATCTCCTCGTCTGGCCTTACCCTTAGAAGTAGGCAATGGATAGAAAGGAGGATAAGAGAGGAAAAACAGAGGTGAGTTAGAAAGGGGGGAGGGGGGCGAGTCCAAATTAGGTCATATTATTCTACCTCCAAATAATTCGTTATCACAAAATATGTGGGCTGTGTCATGGTTTAGTTCCCACAAAAGCCAAATATCAATTTATCTTGGCAGCCTTTTGATATGTACAGTATATATTGCCTTGTAAACTGGCAGCACTTTGTTCACAGCCTCCTTCCAATTTTCCAAAGTGGGAGTGTAAGGTATATTTGCTTTTTAGCATAGTATATTACCACTTGAATAAAATTTCTGCTTTCCCTGGAGGTAACAATTCCGGTAGTCAATCCCAAAAATGCGGTTGCAGGGTTGGACTCGATTGGTAAAACCATGACCTTGGATAGAAAGGTAAAAATCTGAATTCAGTAGCCCTGTAAATTTGAACAGGGCCATATTACATGTAGCCAGGTCCCAGGTCTATTACAACTGGGACATGAATTGTCCTTGTTTGAGTTTATTCTCTTGAGGTGCTCCAAAGTCATGTAGGAGTGATGGTTAAATTGGATTTTAATGAGTTTATCCTTGGCTGATATTGTTGGCTTAAACAATTGCCACAACACTGTGTAACAATCTCCTTTTGTCAGAGCAGGTATGTCCATAGTACATTTGTCATAGCAGGAGAGTTGTTTTTGATTATTCACCATTGTATGTATGGTAGATGGAGGAGAGCAGTTTTGGAAAAGTTCAAAGCTATAGTTTGGTTTCAGGGGTGGTAACCTTGATTTCAGTGGTTGGGGAAGTGGGTACTTGCGTCATGTTTTAGCTAATAATGTTGAAAACACACTTTAAATTAGGGATGCACTAAATCAACTATTTTGGATTAGGCCGAAGCCCCGACCGAATCCTTCGTGAAAGCTTCGGCCGAATAACAAAGCAAATCCTAATTTGCATATGCAAATTAGTGGTGTGAAGCGGAAAACGTTTTTACTTCCTGGTTTTGTGAGAAAAAGTCATGAGATTTCCCTCCCCGTCCCTAATTTGCATATGCAAATTAGGATTTGGATTCGGTTCGGCCCGGGCAGAAGGATTCAGCCGAATCCAAATCCTGCTGAAAAAGGCCAGATCCTGGCCGGATCCCGAACTGAATCCTGAATTCGGTGCATCCCTACTTTAAATGAACAATAACACCAAAAAAATTGCATTGTAAAGTAATTAACATATAATATACTGTTATTGCACTGGAAAAAGCTGTGTGTTTGATTACATAAACAAGCTGCTGTGTAGCCATGGGGGCAGGCATTCAAGCTGGAAAAAAACAGAAAAGGCACAGTATCTGCTATGTAACCTGTGCTTGTTCTCCTTTTTTCCAGTTTGAATGACTGTCCCCATAGCTACAGAGCAGCTTATTTATATAAACTATAGTAGTCTTTCTGAAGCAAGCATGCCCGTTTTACATTATATTTTAAAGGAACAGTTCAATATAAAAATAAAAAATTGGGTAAATAGATAGTTTGGAATATAACTGTTCAATGAGTTTGCAATGTATCCTTAGCATGCTGGTCAGATGAAAAGCAACAGTTGTGAACCATGTGAACCCCTCAAGTCACTGATTGGTTATTGCCTGGTAACCAATCAGTGGAAACCAAGAGAGCTGTAAAGCAGGAAATTGTGTTCTGGCTGTTATGTTAGATATTCAGTCACTTCAGCCTTTTTAATAGATTACATTCTTGGCTAACTATATTGAAAACATTTCTCATACCCCGTTGGAGTGAGACGGGAGAAGAAAGCACAGTAACCCCATATTTGAGCGGTTGGGGAATTCTAAAGTGCCTGGATCCACTGAGTTAATCGGACCCAAAGCCATTTCTTTCCTAGAGGAAGGGCCACTCCACTGAGTCGAATGCCTTCTCAGCGTCTAGTGCCACCACCACTCCGTGTCACATTAAAGTAAGTAAGTAATTAATTGCAAGAAGCAGGACAAATCCAGAGCAGTAGCTATGACCGCAAAGTGCTTTTATTGGGGAAAATTGCGACACAACATGTTTCGGGCTAGGCCCTTTATCAAGTGTGTCCACCATTGTCATGGGCAATTTTTAAATTGGTGAAAAATATTGATGTCCATCGTCCCTAGCTGGAATGAATCTGGTTTGGTTCTTAATGTATAAGCACCGACACGAGTGATTTAACGTGGTTGGTCAGGACTTTAGCCATAATTTTGGCATTGCAGTTGATCAGCAAGAAAGGCCTATATGAGGCACATGGGGTTGTTCCCCTTTTTTTGGTATATCAATGCAGGCTTTAGACACAGATTCTGGGAGTGTACCGGATTCAGGGATGTCATTAAAAGCTTGGTCAAATGTTCAGAAATCACCTCCACATGATTTTTATAGAACTCAGAAGGTAGGCAGTCTGGGGAGGGCACCACTTGCCTGGTTAACTTCATCACTGGAGATTGGTGTCTAACACAGTTTGGATATCACTAAATAGACAGGGCGAATCAATGGCTCTGAAGTATCTATGTATTTCTTCTTGTGTTTTGTTGAGTTTTTTTGTATAGAGGTCTTGGTGGTATTTCTTGAACAGCTTGACAGTTTGGAGAGAGACAGTACTGTAGGTGCCCGTGGAGTCTCTGATTTTAGGTATAGTAGCTGTTTGTTGAGGGTCCTGGGATAAAATTGCTCGAATTTTACCTGTCATCACCTGATTTAAAGATTCTTTGTACCTGATAAATTATTTCCAGGCTAGCGCAATATTAGAAGTTTAGAAGACAGGACAATTCAATCCAGTTAGGGCAAGGGCACAATGGAGTGTGGGCACCGCTGCTCTCAGCCTGGATGCAAATCAATCTCAATTGATTTGAATTAGAGCCACTTGCATGTGCTCACACGAAGCAGAGCAAAAGCGGAGGTCAGCCCAAAAAATGTGAAGAGGAGGCATCTTCGGGCGACCTCCACTCCCTAAACCAGTGGGTCAAGACAAACATTGGTGTGGGTCAAAAAGCGAAAACAAGATACATTTACATATGAAAAGCAAAATATGGATTGGAGGTGTATCTCAGCTACTGTGGGTACAGATTGTTAGTAAGAGTCCAGCAATTGCAGGAGGTAATGACTCGTTGAGGCCCCTGGGTGACAAAGTGTCCAACTTGAAGATCCAGCGCAATTCTCTTCGAAGGAGAGCATTGTTTCTATCCCCACCTCTGCTTAGTGGCGGTTGGTGGTCAATGGCCATACATTTAAAAGTTGGAAGACCATGGTTGTGGGTAAGGAAGTGTCTAGCCACTGGCTGTGTGGCTTGACCATTCTTAAGGGCTTTACTGATTGCTGAGCGATGATTACGAATGCGTTCTCTTAGTGTGGTGGTAGTCTTGCCAACGTAGTATAGCCCACAGGGACAGGTTATAATGTATACAACAAAGGTGGAGGAACAGGTCAGTCTATGTTTAATTTTGAGTCTTTTACCCGTGTATAGGTGGGGAAAATCCAGTCCACTTAGTAAACACCGATATCTGTTGCAGTTTGAGCATCTATAGCAACCCATCTTTTTGTACATAGATAGCCAATCAGTTTGACCGGCTTCAAGTCAGTCACCATCAAAATGTCTTTTAGATTTCTCTCGTCTGTAGCTCATCATTGGATTAGGTGCCTGAAAGAGGGACAAAGACTCCTCCATGGATATCATAGACCAATTAGCCTTGATCATTCCAGAAAGATGATTGGCCGCCGAGGTGTATGTGGAGGTGAAGATCATTGGCACCGAGTCTTTGGGGTTAGCTCTTACCTTGTTGAGTAAGGAGGCCTGTGTATGTTGCATAGCTCTATTCAGTTGTGTCTCCAAAAGGCCATGTGAATATCCTCTCACCAGGAATCTATCGAACATGGTTCTCAGTTGGGTTTGAGCGGAGAGGGCATCCAAATTATTCCTAATGACCCTCAAGAATTGGGAATATGGGATGCTCCTTAGGGTGGCTGGGGGGTGATTACTCGATGCGTGTAGCAGCGAATTACGATCCGTTGGCTTTCGAAATAGCTTAGTGCCCAGACCGCCCTCCCGTTTGTAGATGTGTAAATCAAGAAAGTAATTCTCTTGGGTATGGTGACAGAGTGTCAGTTTTATAGGGGTATCCAGGGGATTGTAAAAGTCCTTTAAGGCTTGTTCACTATCATTCCAGATAAAGAACAGGTCATCGATGTAACGAAAATATGACATAATGGAGGCCCCTAATAGTAGTGTGATGTTGGCTGTCTCAAATTGCAACATAAATAGGTTGGCATATGAAGGTGCCAGGGCACTGCCCGTTGCTGTCCCAGAAATCTGTAAATAAAATTTGTTTTCAAAGCGGAAAAAGTTCCTTGTTAGTGTGAGTTCAAGTAAATGAAGTAGGAATTCACAGGTTACTTGATCATCACGGCTGTGATGAAACTGTATGTATGTATGTATGTATGTATGTACATACAGAAACTGTATGATCAAGGTGATATTCCCACAGACTGCCTCCTGGTCACCATGGACGTCAAAAGTCTATACACTATCATCCTGCACCATCAGGGCATCGAGGCCTGCAAAAGAGTCCTATCAACGAGTCGTGATGATCAAGTACGATGTGAATTCCTACTTCATCTACTTGAACTCACACTAACAAGCAACCTTATCTGCTTTGAAAACAAATTTTATTTACAGATGGGACAACAATGGGCAGTGCCCTGGCACCTTCATATGCCAACCTATTTATGTTACAATTTGAGACAACATCACACCACTATTAGGTACCTGCATTATGTCATATTTTCGTTACATCAATGACCTGTTCTTTACCTTGAATGATAGTGAGCAAGCATTAAAAGGACTTTCACAATAGCCTCAATGACCTGGATACCCCTATAAAACTGACACTCTGTCACCATACCCAAGAGATTTACTTTCTCGATTTACACATCTACAAACGGGAGGGTGGTCTGGGCACTAAGCTATTTCGAAAGCCAACGGATCGTAATTTGCTGCTACACGTATCGTATCGAGTAATCACCCCCCAGCCACCCTAAGGAGCATCCCATATTCCCAATTTGTGAGGGTCATTAGGAATAATTCGGATGCCCTCTCAGCTCAAACCCAACTGAGAACCATGTTCGATAGATTCCTGGAGAGAGATATTCACATGGCCTTCTGGAGAGACAACTGAACAGAGCTATGCAACACACACAGGCCTCCCTACTCAACAAGGCAAGAGATAACCCCAAAGACTTGGTGCCAATGATCTTCACCTCCACATACACCTCGGCGGCCAATCATCTCTCTGGAATGATCAAGGCTAATTGGCCTATGATATCCATGGACGAGTCTTTGTCCCTCTTCCAGGCACCTAATACAATGATGGGCTACAGACGAGACAGAAATCTAAAAGACCTTCTGATGGTGACTGACTTTAAAGGACATGAAGCCGTCAAACTGATTGGCTATCTATGAACAAAAAGATGGGTTGCTATAGATGTCCAAACTGCACCACATATCGGTGCTTACTAAGCGGACCATATTTTCCCCACCCATACACGGGTAAAAGACTCAAAATTAAACATAGATTGACCTGTAACTCCACCTTTGTTGTATACATTATAACCTGTCCCTGTGGGCTATACTACGTTGGCAAGACTACCACCACACTAAGAGAACACATTAGTAATCATCGCTCAGCAATCAGTAAAGCCCTTAAGGATGGTCAAGCCACACAGCCGGTGGATAGACACTTCTTTACCCACAACCATGGTCTTCCCACTTTTAAATGTATCGCCATTGACCACCAACCGCCACTAAGCAGAGGTGGGGATAGAAACAATGATCTCCTTCTAAGACAATTGTGCTGGATCTTCAAGTTGGACACTTTGTCACCCAGGGGCCTCAACGAGTCATTACCATTGGGTTGCTTTATTTAGATCGGTTCGACATTCATCTTGGTGGTAACACCATATTCCTTGTGACAATCCCATGGATATTTGTATATTACAACTTGAACTTTTACTAACAATATGTACCCACAGTCGCTGAGATACACCTCCAATCCATATTTTGCTGTTCATATGTTAATGTATCTTGTTTTCGAGACCCCTGATGTTGGTCTAGGCACTCTATGCAATTACCGTAGGACTGAGAGGATGGTGTTTTCCCTTATGTGCAGATATGTGGACTGGGACAACAGGCAAACGCATTTAATCCAATGACCTGGTGCCCCTGTCCAATCGAGTGGTGAGTTGCTATCTGGAATTCTACTCTAGCTCTGGGCACTCCCCCAGTGTACAAAATACTCGACTATGCGGCCACATCAACACTCAGTACTTTCTTTGACAGTACCATGGTCTACATGGTCTCCCTTTTCATGGGTAGTACCTTATGCATATTGCCTTAGTTTGATGCGTGCCACTCGGCAGCTCATCCACCTCTACTGCAATAGTTACCGGCAAGGTTTCCTGGACACCTTTTTTATGTGCTACCCTACGACCCCTGGGTGGGTATTTGTAGTTTAGCATGAGTTGGCCTAAATAAGGGAAACATACAGGAGCCCATTGTTACAACCAGATGGCTGTTTTTATTGCCACAGGGTGTTTTTTTACTACTATGATGTCACTTATGTGGGTGGGTTCTCTAATCACCTAGCCTCTCTTTGGCTATATATTGTGATCTCTTATACTGCACTGTGTTTCCTTCCTTGATAAAGGTTCCTGTGTAGGACCGAAATGTTTGACAATAAACCTTTTTTTCTTTTGACATTCTTGTCTGCTGTTGCTTTAATCCCGTGAGTCCCATCAATCATTTTTACATGTTATTGACTACCCCCACATGAGCACCCTGGTCTTGACTACTTTTTAGGGTGTGTGACATTCTGTTCTCTCTCTCTCCCTCTCTCTCTCTATATATACACACTCAAAAGGCTCAGTTAGAGGTTTTTGATTTTTTTTTTTGAGTAAAAGCCCTACCATTGATAAATTTGTTATCATTGACCCTCCCAGTCTTGTTTAATAGAATATAGGTGGAAGGATTTTTTTGCCCTGTAAGTGCCTTCTGTAACAGTACATTAAGCCGATGTGTGCTTATGAACTGGCATACTACAGCTTTTAATTTTCGAAACAAAACCCCCAACATTCCTGCTGATAAAAATTTCATATCTGTCAATACTATGCCATAAGATAAGCTAACCACCCAACCGACAGAGTGGCATTCAAAGAATAATCGGAGAAAATGAAAACCGAAAAGTGAAGAAAAAATATGTAGCAGAGTTATTCTAAAAAAAAAAGTAGCAGTTAAAATGCAGTGAATATCAAGTTAAAAAAATAAAAACACTATCTTTACTTATCAGTCATTATATCTCAGTTAAACAATTTCTTATCTTCAAGAGTTAATAAGTTGACTTACTCTAGGGACTGGAGAGGACTGAGCAACTTTTCTTTGTCCACTACCATCATGTGCCAGGTCTCTGTGATCAATCTGAATATGAGTTTCCAGGTCTTCTGTACTTTCAAATTTGACACTACACTCAGAGCACCTTAGACTAGTACACAGACGATCACAAGCTTCTTGTGGTGTAGGGTTTGATGGTTGTCCATTGGTGGATCTACTCAAGCACCCAGCACACAGGCCATATGGCAAACCATTGACATCTAGCTTTACCAGATCCTGCTTGTTCCTAAACTCTTTTAAGCAAATAGCACATTTATACATCTTCTGCAAAGTCTGACCATTAGGAGAGGAGGCAGCAGAATTCCCAGCCAGTTTCTGCATATGGAATGTACCATGAATTTTAAGCTCCAAAGTGGAAGTAACAGTCTGCATACACACAACACAGCGAAATCCAGTAAGGGAATTTCTAAGGTCTGGATGCATCTGACAGTGCTCAATAAATTCTTCTTCACTTTGAAGAGGCATTTTGCAGATCCTACATGTCCCTGTGTCCAAGCTTTTGCTGTGAGTAACTTTGTGCTCAGTTAGCGTTAAAAGGGAGGGAAACCGTTCCCCGCAAATGGGACACATATAATGCTTTGCAGGACCTCTGTGTGTTTGCATGTGTTCTCTGAGCCCATTTTCTGAGAAAAATGTTCTTGAGCAGATGTTGCATTTGTGAGTACCCTTGATGAATTCTGCTTTCTTCCTTGAACCATCATCTTCCCCTGGCCTGATATTATGGTCTCTTAAGCGATGGTTTTGCAGTAGAACTTCCATTGTATAGGCTGCTCCACAGATATCGCAACCATACATAGGCTCAGAAGCTTCTACATCATCTTCGCTGGCATCATGACTGTTAGTAACATCTGGATTTTTCATCAGCCCACTCTGTGCTTCCACAGACTCTGACTTTTTATTTGAAGGCACCATTCCATTGGCTGTACCATTTTGATTATTAGTGTCAAAGACACAGTGCTTCTCGCGCAGGTGTTTCTCCAGTAAAATAATAGCATGGAAAGCTTTGCTACAAAACTTGCAATTGTATTTCTTACTGTGAGTTGTTATGTGGCACTGAAGCTCTACTTCTGTGCTGAACGTTTCCCCACAGAAGATGCACTTGTGTGATTTGCTTGGGTTTCCCAAGTGGCTATGCTTTACATGAAGCTGTAAGTCTACCTCTCTTCTGAAATCCCAGTTACATGCTGTACAACGATACATTTTCTTCTCATTGCTGTGTTTTACTGCCAGATGCACTTGGATGGAAACCTTGGAATCAAAGACTTCTTGGCAGAGTGTGCAATGATATAACACAAAAGTATGCATGTCTAGTAAATGCTTTTGCAGATCATCCACTGAAGAAAACTGTTTGTCACAGCTTTCACACACATAGTGTGTTGATGTTGTCATGTAGTGTATAGTAAGATGTTGTAAGAGAGACTCCTGAGAATCAAAGTCCTCTTTACACTGAGGGCAGGACTGTTTTCTTAAGAGCAGTTCCAAATGAGACTTTAAATGTGTCTGAAATGTATCAAAATTGGAGAATTTTAGATCACACTGATTACATGGATACTCTCCATTGGACACAGAGTTAAGACTGGCACACAACCTTTGCCTTTTTGGAGAAGAAACTTCAACATCTGAGGAGACTGGACTTTGTTCAGATTTTGACTTCTTATGATTTGCCAATGGAATGTTCTTGTGGTTTTCTTTAATGTGTTTTGTAAGCTTTAGTATGGAGCCAAATATGGGGGAGTTTGTACAGTAAGGGCATGAATAAACTTCCATGAAAGACTGTGTTGGCTGGATGACAGGGGACTCCAGTTTTGAGCTTCCTACATTGCAATGTGTTTGTTGAATATGCTCAGTCAAGGAAGACTCTGTAAGAAATCCCATAGAACACTGGTTACAAAAGAAAGCATTATTGCCTTCCTGTGGTGTTGCATTTGGGCCACAATGTGTAATTCTTATATGCTCCTGGAGGCTGTTTATGTCAGCAAACATCTCTGGGCAATAGTTACAGTGAAATGCGGTTATGTTGCTAAACTGCACCATTGGGTATGCATGGTTCTTATGTACCTTTCTGACATGCTCATTTAGGTTATACAAAGTAGGCAAGGAATCCAGACATATCTGACATGTATGGTTTTGCTGAGGTTTATCCACATGGATTGTTTTCAAATGAATTTCAAGAACTGCCAAACTGTTAAAGTCTCGTTTTGAACAGTAAGGGCAGCTGTAGGCAATTTTAGGCCAGTTCTGTCCTTCTTCTCTTTCCAAAGACCCTGTTTGTTTATGTCCTCTTATAGGCTTGAGAGTAGAATCTGGAGTGGAAGCTCGTTCCAATGAAGCACTTGAATCAGGGGTTGCACTGCTCATTGACGCCACACTACCTAGAACTGGATCAGGACTAATGCTGTGGTTACTTGAGTCAGGCTGTCTGTGGCTATCAAGATGACAATAAACTTCTTCTACTGAAGAAAACTGCTCTGGGCACATAGGGCACTTATGTTTTTTGTTTGCATGGACTTGGTCAATATGAGTAAGCAAAGAGCTTTCATCTGCAAATACTTCAGGGCAATGAATACACTGCAGATCTGCCTTTTCTGAGAGCTGTGGATGGCGTGTCATCACATGCTTCTCTAGCTCTTCAGTCTGGCTAAATGTCTCTTCACAGTAATCACACATGAAGTCGTCCTTTTTCATCTCTTTGTCTGATTTTGTCATATATTCCTTGTTTTTTCTATGAGCCTGCATGTGACTCTGCAGTGAGCTAGTTGAGGAGAATCCACGCTTACACACTGTGCATTTAAACGGCTTGCTAGAACTGTGTGTTTTTAAGTGAATTTTCAGGTGGTCACTGCGGGAGAAGGCTGCCTCACATTCATGACAATGATACTTTTTATCTCCTGTGTGGAGTTTAATGTGGCGGTCCCTACTTCTCTTGTGTTTAAAAAGGCGACTGCAATAGGTACACTTAAAAGGTAACTTGTCACTGTGGATTTGCTCGTGTCTTTTCAGGTAGCTCAGGCGACTAAAAGACTTGTCACAAAACTGGCATGGATATGGCAACCCAGATCCCCCTTCTTCCTCTCCTATGCCGAGATCACATCCATCCCCTATTATCGGAGTAGGTGAAGCAACGTCTTTGCTGGAGGGAGATGAAGGCACCCAGGAGAATTGTGGGTCGTCATCACCATCTGTAATATGAAAGCAAAAAGGCGATTAATGACCATTCCCAGTGCATTTGTGAAATAAGGCCACAGCTTCTTCAGAAAAAGGTTCATAAAACCATAAAGCTACATTTAGTGATGAACAACAGCACAAACAAATGTTCCTTGAAATGGCAATGCAATTACTAAAACAGCTAAATCTTCAGCACACGTCATACACATATGATAATGTATGTAGATGCAGTGCCAGTTTAGCCTTAAAATAATAATATTCATAATATACTGTAGGAGTATATACTAATGGCAGCATAGTGGTTCAGTGGGTAGCATTTCTGTGTGCATATTTTTCTATAAGCTGGTGAGAGGTATACAGGTACGAAGGTGAGTACAGTTGGCCTATTGCCCATTTGTTTTGGCATGTCCACAACTTAAATATGGGGGCTTGGAGACCCGAGATGAATAGTAGATTGTGTAATATGGGAGCCGCCGGAGAATAAGGAGTTTTTTATGGTGACGTTTTTATCACTAAATTATACTGTGTATATTGCAAATAATTCTTCTACAATTTTCAAATGGTATTCCTGAACCAGCAAATGTAGTTGTAATATTGATGTGTAGGCAGTCATCTCATGTCATTTTGCCTGATCATGTGCTTTCAGAAAAAGCCAGCAATTCACAATGGAACTGCTTTCAGACAAACTATTGTTTCTCCTACTCAGTGTAACTGAAGAAGTCAAGCCACAGGGTAGAAATACACAAGTGACTTTGAAGCAATAGCAATGTCAGATGTTGTCGCAGCGCTCATCTGACAGGACTGTCGGATGCAGAAGCAGCATGCGTTGGATCTGCCAGAAACGCATCAAAGTCGCCTGTGTAGTTATACCCTTAGGTTAGCTGGATTTGGATTTTTACTATTGAGTATGTTCTCATATCTACCACTAGGCATGGAAGCATTTATAGCAATGCAGGTGTCAGAGAGATGTTATCTAGATACCTTCCATTGTTCTGCTAATGGGCTACTGGGGGGGGGGTAAAGGGAGGGGGTGATATCAGTCCAACTTGCAGTGCAGCAGTAAAAAGTAAATTGTTTGTTTTTTCTTACTGCACCGAAATGGCCTAAATCAGGCATGTCCAAATTCAGGCCCGGGGGCCAAATGTGGCCCATTTTCAAATGTACTCCGGCCCTCAGCCTCAATCATGAAATTAATAATAATGCGGCCTGTCTGCATAGTGCAATCAGGAATCGCCTAGCCGTAGCAGTAATATTTGGGCACATGATTAGTGAAATGATCTGGCCCCTTGGTCTATACTGCTGCCTGTGTGCTGAAGGTGTTAAAAATAGACACGTATTTGCACCGAATGACGCCCTGCTCTCTAAGAGTTCCAATATTACTGCTACGGCTATGCGATTCCTTGTTTAAATGAGTTAAATGATGTTAATGGTTCAAAAAATGTCAGGCTGAATGGTCGGCCCCCACACATTTTCACCTCACCAAATCTGGCCCTCGTTGCAAAAAGTTTGGACACCCCTGGCCTAAGTACAGTTTTAAATGCATTGAATGGAATGGCTATGTTTGTTTCCAGAGCAATTGCTGTCAGTATGGGTGAGATGTGCCTGACGCAATTTCACAAATACATTAAAATTGACACAACTGCATTTGCACTTTAATTCCTAATAGATATAATTGTGCTGAAAGTTCGGCATGCAAGTTATGTGTGCACCGATTGTATTGGCAGATCTGTGGTGTTCCCACTGACAGTCCATTATGAGAACCCTGGAGTTATTACCTGGTTCAGAGGCAGAGCTAGCTCCAGGGCTCCCACAGCAGCCTGTTTCAATAGACACAACAGTGCTCATGTGCTCAAGGCTAAATAATCCTCTAACAGTAGGATTACCCTATAAAATAAATTATATTGTTGGAAAGCACATATTATGTGCCTTGAAATGCAACAGTATAACTAAAAATGCAGTAAAACCATTAAAATAAAATACAAAATTCATTGCACGATGCAATTAGCAAATACACTATTTACCTTTTATGACAAAAACAATACATCAAGCAACTACATTGCTGGTAAATTTAGATTACCAGCCCCAGATATTGCTGGTGAATTACCAGCAAGGTGGCAACCCTAGGGGGGCCCTGGGTGATGTTGCCCCAGGTCCCGCTTGCTGAACCCTTTTGTTCATTTCCAAGGGATGGGGAACAAAGGAAGATCAAAAGAGTTAATTTTACAGCTCATTCACCCCCCCCCCACCCGGAAGTTCTGCAAAACATAGAATCTGTGTACAGTGCCACAAGGAGTTGCTCACCTTTAAATTAACTTTTAGTACGACGTAGAGAGTGCTATTCTGAGACAATTTGTAATTGGTCTTCGTTTTTTATTTGTGATTTTTAAGTTATTAATTTTTTAGTAAGCATCTCTCTCGCATCTTGCAATTACCCTAGCAACCATGCACTGATTTGAATAAGAGATAGGAGAGGCCTGAATATTAAGATGAGTAATAAAAAATAGCAATAACAATAAATCTGTAGCCTTACAGAGCATTTGTTTTTCAGACGGGGTCAGTGAGCCTCATTTAAAAGCTGGAAAGAGTCAGAAGAAAAAGCAAATATTTCAAAAACTATAAAAAAAAAAAAATAATGAACAGTTGCTTAGAACTGACCATTCTATAACATACAAAAAGTGAACCACCCCGTTAATAGTATATTATAGAGTTCCACATGACAATGGTCTTACAGTAGCCATCAAGGCAAATGGTGTGTAGTATAATTTGATTGGTGAAGTAGCCAAGCAATATAATAATCCAGGCATTGTAGCAATAACAGCCTTTGAGGGTGAACAGTATAACAATTTTAAGCCTAATGTGCATTTGCGTTTCTAGGCCCTTAGGGGTCTTTGATATCCCTGACCTATTTCACTCTAAAAATGGGGGCACACATTCAAAAGCAATAAAAGGGTTAATTTTGCTTTAAAAGAACTTCAAATATTTTACTTCAATATTTTAATATCCCAGCATTCAACTATTTCCAGTACCGGCTCCTCAATTATTCTCCCTGACAGTGAAGTTATTGCAAACGAGGTCATCCGAAAGGAAAAAATAATTTTCATTAGGACAGCTTTGAAGGCCAAGAAAAGTTCCTGCACAGCAAAACATATAGAACTTTGATTATATTTGATGAAAACCAAAGCAAAGTAACCTTTTATAAACAAACTCAGATAAAAACAGTTAAGTTGTTACTCCAAAATCCAAAAACATTAGATGATTTTAATATTACTTTCACTGGCATCAAACATTCTATTGAACAGGATATCCAGTTCCCATGGACAGTTAAGAAATTTTTGCAGAATAACCCAGTTTTAACCAGCAACAGAATTTGCTTCTGTTTTGCAATGGAGCATTTAGAAAAGCAGTTCTGTTAGCACAGCTTATAAAGTGGCAAGGAGAAAAAAATTTATAACAGCCTCAGGAATACACTATAAATGCTTACAAGGTTGGATCACTGTTTTTCCTCGACTCCCCTTGGAAAACAGGCAACAAGATCCTAAACCCTGATTCTTTTCACGGACCAGGGATTGCAAACAGCTGCAGCCTAATTGCATGTAAACTGTACCAAAACATTCCTTTTATCACAGGCTGTAAATCTGTTAGCATCTGGCTTGCCTTTGTTTCTTGCACAAGATACAAGCTTGTTTCTACATTTTTCTCACCTGTAGCGGTGATTAAAATTCATTATAAATGAAAGGATCGCACACTAAAGCAAGTTCCTCTGTGTACCATTCTAAACTCAAATTAGAAACAGCTGCTTGCTAATTCATGCAGTGATATTTGGCTGTGCTCTGTGAATTCATAATAATTCCACCAATTTCCCAGGAAATTTTTTGGGGTGATTCATGTGTATAGCTATTTGTCTCTTTTGTTAAGATCTAAAATAGAAGAAATTACTGAGGTATCAGCCCTCCTGCCACTTCATTCCATTCTCCTAAAATAAGGTAAAAAAAAACCAAGGGTTGATTTTTTACAGACCAGAAAAAGGCACAACCACATGCTAGTTAGACAGCATGTTCGCTGTATACACCCATTTATTGTACAGTGCAGCTGAATAGATACAGGTATAGGATCCCTTATCCGGAAACCCAATATCCAGAAAGCTCTAAATTATGGAATGGCTGTCTCCCATAGACTCCATTTTATCCAAATAATCCAAATTTTTAAAATTTAAGATTTCCTTTTTCTCTGTAATAATAAAACAGTAGCTTGTACTTGATCCCAACTAAGATATAATTAATCCTTATTGGAAGCAAAACCAGCCTATTGGGTATATTTAATGTTTAAATGAATTTTTAGTAGACTTAAGGCATAAAGATCCAAATTCTGGAAAGATCCGTTATCCGGAAAACCCCAGGTCCCGAGCATTCTGGATAACAGGTCCCATACCTGTACTTCTGTTTTTTGGTTTCTTGTGCATTGGTGTAACTAGAGTGCATTGGCCCCTCTACAAAAAAATCTTCAAAGGGGCCCAGGGCACTTCGACCCCCATTCACCCACCCACTGTATTTATAGGTTGGCACTTTATAAATATATGTTAATAATAAAACCAAAGGCAAAAAGTATGTATGGCACAAGCCATATTTACTGAGCACATGTTGAAATGGGTGAATACTGGCCTATTAGTAGTTCACTTTCAAAAGTAAGGTTTTTTAGATCACTTCCTAAAAAGGAATTTTAGTGGATGATTCTTTTGGAGCAAGTCTACAGCAACCATTTACAAAACCTGTTGTGGGGCACCCTACCAATACTGCTACGTTCAGGATTGTGGTAGGGTTCCCCAATGGCACTTAAGCTGGCCATAGACGCAAAGATCCAATCGTACGAATCATCGAACGATCTGACTTTCCCATCTCCCAACCTGCCTCTATCCATTCCGATCAAATAAAGTACAAAAGAACAGATCAGCCAATGTTCTGCCCCTGACAGCAATCTTACGAAAGTTATGTCTGACCAAAGCTAGCGACAGTCTCCCTCTGAAAATCATACGATCGGCAATACATGCAAAGATATTATCAGCAGCCGACAGAAATATTTTAACCTGTCCGATCGACCAAACAACCGATCTCCGCCGGACGAAAAATGTCGGTAGTCTCTACACACGGTCCGAAATTCGTACAAATCCTCGAATCGTACGATCAGACCTTTGCGTCTATAGCCAGCTTTAACACAATTATATGGAAGGGCAAGGAGTGTGTTTGGTCACAAGTATCTTTTTTAGAATAATGCTAGAAATGCTGTATTTTGTAAACTAAATATAAACATGAACTTACTGCACCAGAAGTCTAATTAAACAAATGATTATGCTTTCATAAGCAGGGGGTCATCATCTTGTAACTATGTTAAACATCTTTGCAAGACCAAGACTATGGACATGCTCAGTGTGGTCTGTGCTTCTGTTGGGAGATTAAGTTTAGGGATTGACATAAATGATCAAAACAGTACAAGTCAAATAATTTTTGTCATAGAAGCCTATACCACAAGACAGATTAATAAACAGGATATGCAGACTACACTGGGTCCACATGGTCGACGGCTGCTCTACAGGGAAACAAACTGTTCGAATTTTGTGAAGTAAGGTGGGGGCCTCCCCCTGCTGTTTTGAAAGTATGATCAGTTTCCCTGCAGAGCAGTTAGGGACCGTCTGAAGTTTCCCATCTGCAGCAGTCAGAGCAAGTAAAACGAAGGGGGAATTTCTCTGCATAAAGTCAGGTTTCTTATAAAAACAGTACACATTTTTTAATCGAAGTATATTCGAGATAGATTTTGTTTTCATTAAAGAAAGTAAAAATTGGATTTTATTTTTATGCATTTACATCCCCTTTAATGAATGATGTCAATATGCACAACATTTGAATCCATTTGAATGCACTTGCATTTATAGATCATAAATGTATTTTAACCAAACTTATTACATAGTTCAAACATTTTGAACAGCCTAAGCCAATTAAAACTACAACTGTAAAGCGCATGCTATCAACAATGATGCTGCTGATTGGATGTAGTTAAATACAAGTTTTAAATACACATATTTAGAGTACATGTATTTTTAAAATGTAGTTTCCCTATGAAAGGAATATAATATCATACATTCTACTGAGCACAAATCTTATATCAACAGCTTTTGCCCCAAATTCACACTAAGTATTTGCCTCATCAAGTCCGTTCCAGCTGGCACCCTGGAGGCAAACGTGACCTGTTCACCTACAATGACCTATGTCTGTGCACACTGGGACCTGTTCTATATTAGCAGGTCAGGAGCTCCCTATGGAATCCATGCATGTGACACACAATTAGTCTCGGCTCCTGAGCCGTCTGCCTCTTTGTTCATTAAAACAGGAACCTGACAACCCTTTTTAAATTAAATTGAAATACAGGATTAAAAGGTGCTGCCCCTCTTGCACAATCACATATTGTCTAGATTTTGCACAAATTCTCTGATTTTCTCCATCCTGATGACATTGCTCTGTAATGCTCAGTTCATTCAATATAACCAAAAATCTCTGCAGGGATTATTAACCATACTACAATTGATGTAGCCTGCAATCACTGCTACATTTCAAAAGTCATTAACTAATGTATTTTAAATTACTCATTCATAAATTACTTATTCTCGTTCATATATTTCTGGGTCTCTCTATATGGTAAATGTACTGCAAATGAACCATCAATATTATTAGCCCAAGACTGAACTGTCAGAATCCTTGTTGACCACAATTAGATGCAGAAAAATCAGATTAGTTCCAAACTAGGCACTATTTGTAAGTAAACTGTATGTCTCCTTGTTCTTGCATGGGTTTTCTCCTGAAAATTGAACCCAGAGCTTAGGTGTGTTATATAAAATGATCATTATATTTATTGTAAAATCCACTGTTGCAGATACTGATGTGAATGATAAACAATCTATGTGAAGTTTGCTTAAACATGTCAGCACTTTATAAAGAATAACCAATATAACAATCTATGTATAGTGTTATATATTATTAAACATGTCAGAGCTATATAAAAAAAATAAAAATTTCAACATTATTTTGAAGGTGGTGTACAGATTTTTTTCTAGTTAGTGGGTGCAATATAAATACAGTCATTGGAAGGGGAGAGGTTAAGAAAAAACAAATAAATATATATATATATATAT
This sequence comes from Xenopus laevis, assembly GCF_017654675.1. Classification (NCBI taxonomy): domain Eukaryota; kingdom Metazoa; phylum Chordata; class Amphibia; order Anura; family Pipidae; genus Xenopus; species Xenopus laevis. Next base: position 38,744,497 of record NC_054377.1, read on the forward strand.
ATATATATATATGTATGTATGTATGTATGTATATATATATATATATATATATATATATATATATATATATATATATATATATATATATATATATATATTCCCCCACATTGTATATACTATATATGTATATTGCAGTCATGCAATAATGTAAAGGAGACACATACACAATCATCAGAGATAATTTTGTCTCTAGTTCCCCCACCGCCAGATGCCTTATGAACGCATTAAGATAAGTCTTCAGCAATTCAAATTTTCATTCCCACAGGGCCACACATGCACAGTTGCACTGGTAGTTGAGCAGGGGAGGAAGGGCCTACCAATTGTAAGAGACAGAAACACATCACAAAAAGCTTGCTTAAAAAAAAAGATTAAAGACTGGGTTCTCTAATATCTTTTATTGATTATAAAGGGAAAATGCATTTTTAGGAATAACGTAATTATCAGGGATGCAACTGTTCTGGGCCTGCTATAGTAGTAAGTACAGTAGGAAGTTGACTTTTTTGACTCCAGTCTAGACTGAAACACAGGCATACTTGTTGTGTTGTTTCCATAAACACCAATAGCATGGTTTATGGGTTGAACCAATCACCATTTACTAAGTATCAACCAATAGCAAATTGCATATATAGAATATCACTACCTACACAGTCAGTGGTATAATAAATAGTGCAAGGTACCAAACAATTCTCTAAATATCTATACCTGAAAAACCTCTCGACAATATAAGGTTCGTACCTATAATTTTTTCATTTGTTTTGTACATTTTTTTCAAGAATTTTTTGTTCGTTCAGTTCAACATTCCTATTGATTAAAGATTGATTGTTGTGCATTTAAAACATTGAGTAAGACCAACATGCAATAATTATTGTTTTGACTGGTTTTATTAAATTTTTAGCATTTTCATTTTGGAGGCTTTATGCTACACATTTTTTAAATCTTATACATACTGGCCATAAAACTGTTCAAAAGACCCCTGGATGTCATATTAAGGATGATTTTTTCTTGGTGATGTGACATTAGGTAGTCTAAGGTAGCAGTCTCATTATGCTGAGAGGTGATTTCTAAAAAAAAATAATAAAAACCACTAATGTTAGCTAACTTTTGCACCTTGATAGCTTAGAAAAAAAAAGACACCTGTAACCCATTTTGGAAATTTTGTATATTTTTCCAAAGATTTATGTTTTTAGATGCCAACTTGCTTTTTGGAGCTCAGGTTCATTTATCTATGTAAATTAGGACCTGGGCAGTAAAGCTTGCCATAGATGTAAAGATTTTTAAAAGATCTTTTCGTTATCATTAGACCAAGCTTATCTTGAAACAATTGTTTAAATGTATGATTTGTCCAACAACTAAAAAGCCTGTGCCTAGAGCGGCACAATTTTCCAGGCAGCCCTCGGGGTGCCTATTTTTTTTATTATTTTTTTAAACCCTCCCCACCCTCAACCTCAGGGGGTCCAAGGAAGACTGTCGAAGTGACGTCACACACATGGCATGCTGACGTCACTTCCGCTGAATATGTTGTGTAACGTCAGCGCACACGGCGCGTGACATCAGCATGCACAACGTAGGGACATGTTTAGGTCAGATGCATAATGCAGCATCGGACCTAAATACAGTCCTGTGCCTACACACCAATATTACAACTAAAAAAAAATAAACTTACTGGTTCAGGAATTACATTTTAAATGGTAGAGTGAATTATATGTAGTGTAAACAGTGTGAAAACAACACGATAAAAATGCAGAAGCAGCTAAAGTTCAGGCAGCCTTCACTCAAAGGAAAGTAGAAATGGAAACATAAGCAGCACGCAAGAGAGCAGAAATGGAGGCCTTGGAACAGCTCTAGCCAGGATGAAAGTCTTAGAACAAGACTTTCAAGAGGCTAATGAGAGTGAGAGAAATTGTAGTAGTCCAACAGACAGAAAGGGTTGTCTTGAACACATTGCCAATTATGTCTTGAACCAAAGCTGCAGACATTCAGTTGAATGTAATGCAACAGGCCCCTCAGATCAGAGCCGGGCCAAGGTAGTCTGGCACCCAAGGCAAGTGCTTCAGTCTGCGCCCCCCCCACAGTATTCATATATCACCATTTCCAACCTTACCAATTTACCTTTTCAGTTTTTAATAAAGAAAATCAAATAAAGAAGGGAATGTTTTAATTAAGAAGGCAGTACAACTCTGTGAGGATAAAATGTTATTTTTACTTTTTACTCCTACTTCATCTCCCAATCCCTCACTCAAAACAATACCAGGTTGTTTGGTTAAATTGGTCCCTAGCAACCAGATAGCTGCTTATATTATAAAATGGAGAGATGCTGAACAAAAACCTAAATTAAAAAAAAAAACAAAAAAGGAAGACCAACTGACTATTGTCTCAGAATATCACTGTCTACATCCTACAAATAGTTAATTCATGACAATATAACACATAGGCCATGGCAGCCTCAAGGCACCATCATAGTAGATACTATAGAAAGTAAATTATATACTATGACCAACAAACGTGAGGTCTGAGGCCCAGAACACATGAAGCCAGCATCACAACAATGAGGTGATGATGTATAGGCACAGCAAATTATTAACAACATTTATTTATTGCTGAACAAATCTAACTTTTTTGCTTTTTAAAGTATTTTATTTAAAATATATGAGTCAAAATAGTTACAGGCAGCACATTAGGCGAAACCTATATAAAAATAATCACAGCACCCATGATGCAGCAGTCTCCCGCCCCCAGTCACAGCACATGTAACCCCACCAAACACCTATGCACCACAGCCCTCCATCGTCCCAGTCACAGCACAAGAACACATCACCAACCCACAATGACACTGCACTGCACTGTCTGGTCTGTGTGTAGTAAATTTACCATCAGATCAGATGCACTGCCAGTATTACAATTAATGAAAATAGCCAGCTCACCACCTCCCCCCCCCCCATTCATGATTGTCCCCATGTCCAGTACCTTTACAAGTTGCAATACGTTTCTATGCTGGTCATCAACCCCTTTTAGTATGTGCCACACCAACGCGCTAATTCCTGCTGCTTCTCCCGCCAGCCGCTTGAATGCCTTAAGAATGCGTGCACCAATCAGTGAGCATTGCATAAGTGACAGCCAGGAGAGGGGGGAGCGGATGCGCACAAGCGCTTAAGGCAGAACAGGAAGAGCTTAATTTAGAAGGAAGGTGGCTGTCCCTCACAATAAATCAATGTTTCTATTAAAAGCTAAATAAAACCAGCATTAAAAACAAAATTATATTTCTGAAAAGCGCGCCCCTCTGTGATTGCGCCCTAGGCAAGCGCCTACTCTGCCTACCCCTAGTTCCGGCCCTGCCTCAGATGTTTCACCTTGACCGCATCACTCGACCATATACTGCATGTACCGGTCCTAAAGACAATGTTCCTAATTTTGCTGCAGCTCATTACGCCACAGCACTACAGAAAGCTAAGAGCTCCGGCATGGAAACAACAGATAATCTCCCCTACTATGGAAACAAATTGTTACCTTGAATCAACCACACAGCTCCTCAGCTGCAAACCGACACATCCATGCAATCTGAGCCAGTGTCAAAGTTGAAGGCTTATGCACCAGCCTTTGTTTCCAAATCTGTTCCACCTTTAGACAAAGGTCTGGAAACGCAGATTTGTCAAAGTTTCCTAAATACATGCTTTGCAGAGAACTCACTAAGATAGGCCTAACTAAGTTTGATGATAAACCTGATAATTACAGAGGCTGGAAATCCACCTTTAAGGCCACGATTAGTGAACTGAACATCACAGCTACAGAAGAACTTGATCTGCTTATCAGGTGCCTAAAGCTGGCCATAGATGTTGAGATTTTTAAAAGATGCGATCGTCATCGTGGGACCACGATTATCTCGGAGCGATTGTACGATCGTACGAATCAACTAAAAAGACCAATTTGCCAGGAAAACAAAGGGTAGCTGCCTGCTTGGCCCTGCAAACATAGATTGCACTGGGACCGACAAAGATTTTTTAACCTGGCCGATCAATTTCCTGACAGATGTCGGCCGAAAAATCATAAGATGTTCGATCGTTCGAATCCCACTAACTGCACGATAATTTCAAAGTATTCGTCGGACTTCACTAAAATCGGTCATTTGGCAAGAGAAATCTTTGTGTCTATGGGGACCTTAAGTCCCCAATCTGCTGAACGTATCAACAAACTGAAAGCAGTTCATATGCCAATTCTGCTGAAGGACTCAATGCTGCTTGGAACAGACTAGAGCGTAGCTTTGGCAGCCTGAAGCAATAGAGGATGCTATACTCAAAAGGTTTCAAAACTTCCTGAAGATATCTGGCAAGGATAACCTAAAGTTTCAGGAGCTCAACGACCTTATTTTCGACCTCCAACTCACCAAGGTTGGCGGCGATCTCCCTGGTCTTAATTACCTCAACATTGTCATCATCCCTATAGTTTCCAAGCTACCATACAGTATCCAGGAAAGATGGGTATTACTTGGGTCAAAGTGCAAGGAAGAGAATCAAGTTTAAAGGGGTTGTTCACCTTCCAAACACTTTTTTCAATTCAGTTGTTTTTAGATTGTTCCGCAGAAATAACGACTTTTTTCGATTACTTTCCATTATTTATTTTTTACGTTTTTTCCAAAATCTAAGTGTAAAGTTGAATGTTCGTGTCTCTGGTGTTTGAGTCTGGCAGCTCAGTAATTCAGGCGCAGACTCTAAACTGTTACAATTTTGCAACATTTAGTTGATACATTTCTCGCCAGCAGGAGTATTAGCAACAATTGTATCAATTCTAACAGCTGCCTGTAATGAAACCCAGAGATTCAGCTTAGCAGGGACAAAGATAAGAAATGTATCAACTAAATGTATCAATTTAGAACAGTTTACAGGATCGGCGACCCCCCCTCCCAGAGCTGCTTCAGAAGGAGAGAAATTACACTTTACACTTCAATATTAGAAAAACCGTCATTGGAAAAAGTCGTTATTTCTGGTGATCTATCTGAAACCAACTAGTTGTTTGAAGGTGAACAACCCCTTTAATTTCCTCCCTTTTCCTACTTCTGTGAGTTCATCAAAAGAATTGCAGACATAAAGGAATGACCCAAGTTTCTCCTATAGTGAATTCAGCCTTTTTGGTCCAGCTTCTCCAAAGTCCACAAGTCCATGCGCTACACTAAGAGAACGCAGAGATCCAGTAAAAAAAGACTGATGTTCTGTCTACACCCACTACAGTCCCCAGAAAGACTTATCAAAGCAACAAAATTCAAAACCCAAATTGTCAATGCCCCTTATATAAACCACACCTGCTCAGGAAATGTATTGGCTTCAAGTAAAAACTGCTTTAAATGCTGTGCCTCTACAGAGCATCTTGCAAAAGACTGTAAGGCTACTATTAAAGGGCACCTATCACAGCCAAAATCAAACATATTAACAATCTGAACAGTACAACCTAAACATGTTTAAACTACATATATAGTTTTTTGAAAAAAACGTCAGGTTTTAAAAAATCCGTTACTTTGTCAAATGAGTTCTTTCACTGAGGGAGGCCATACTGAGACTATAACAGAGACTATAATATGCAAATTTCAGGAGCATGCTCAGATTGTAACAATGCTTTGAGTATTCTACCCAGAATGCCTTGTTTTAGTAAACTCCCCCACTAGAAGTATCAGGAGATTTCCCTATCTTTTCCCCTGCTGGTGATGTTTTTATGCAAATGAAGGGCACACACTAACTTCCAGCAGGTGGCAGCACTACTGTACAGCAGCTAACACAGAGGATTGGCTCTGATTTGAAAATAGCTTAGAAGGGTTGATAAGCAACAAGGAATTTCAACTGAGCATGTGCGAGATTTCAGAGCTGCAGTTGGCTGGGAAGATATAGGTAGGAGGAGCCAGTGAAATCCAAGATACCTGCCTCAGCTAGAACTGCAGTGGAGATACGGGAGATCTTGCAGAAGGTATAGTGAGCTGATGATTTACATTATACAAACAATTCTAACTGTTTTAAAAATCGGATTTCTTGAACTTTCACATAGTGTATTTACTTAGGAAATGATTTTACTTATGATTGGTGCCCTTTAAGTGCATAGAATTCAACAGTGATGATCATGTACAAGCACTCCAAAACAGTTCCTCAGTGTCCTCGGATAACTCTCCTGTGACAAAAAAGGTGGGAAGAGCACAGATCAGACACACCTCCCACCCCAGTATCCGCTACATGTACTGAAGTCTGTGGAAAAGGACTGCATGAAAAATCCTTTTCAAAAATTAGTTTGGAGCATGGGACAACCTGAAAGAGCTAGGAGATTGTATACAAAATCCTAATGCAGTTAAAAATAGAGAGAAGCCCTTCCCTACACCCTGGGCACATGTGCTGGCACTACAGAAGTCTCAGAAAGGAGAGCCAGTGGTCTCACAGTAGCTCCTCTGAATGGCAGTATAGAAATACCATTGCCTACTCTTGAGTGCAACCAGATTCCAACTAACAGTGAAAATATCCCTACTGCTTCAGCCGCCTCTCACCACCCTCACTTGAAAGTTATAGCTGATCGGGTACCCACCCTCAACAGAAATGCTGATATCCTCCTACTTGGCAAATATATTCTAAGACTGCACAAGGTTCGCCAACAAATCAATGGACTTCATGATTCCCGTATGCCCAAGCCTGAACCTAGGCTGGGAAATCATAAGCAATATCTGCCTGGGAAAAATTAGAAAGCCTACTATGGTTAGAGACATACATTTAAGACATACCTTTGTCAAACAGACGCAATACTTCATTTGAACAGTGTCCACACTACTACTATGTGAAGGAAAAACTATGTAGTAAAGGTATGTTGGTGTGGTGCTTAAACACTACTGTACAAGATTAGACTGATGCATATAAAAGCCTTGGCACATGGAGTGTCAGACCCGCACCATCCCCTTTGTGATGTAAGAGATGGGGCAGGTCTATAAATAGAGGTGCTTTGCGGGGTTGGCATGGGTTGGGAGGGGGCCAGTTAGGGTCAGGTGCGGGTGACAGATGCCGGTTGGGCAAGGCCTGCATAAACTCACCAATGCAGACCTCATCCAACAGGATCTTTAAACATTCCCAATATATATCTAACATATATTTAGAAGATTTTCTTCAAAGCCCCCAAGAGCCCCATGCATAGACCAATGCAGACTTGGATAGGAGGGGCCCCGTTGGCAAATTTTATCAGTTTGTGTGTGGCCAACTTAAGATATAAACTTTTATTTCTCAATAGCACAAACTATTTAAAGGGGATTTCCAACAAAATAAATTAACATATAACTTTTCAGTAACTAAATATCTTTGTAATTTAATTGCCACTGAAAGAGTCTGTTCATATTCTATACATGCCTAATTCTGACTGCAAAACAATGTAGAAGAATTTTCCCAGGTGCAAACCCTGAAACCCAGAGCAACCATTGAGATGTTTGGTTTTAAACAGGTGACCAGTATATGCTACCTGCTGGTTTCTATAAGTGATAAGAACTGTAGCAAAAATTGCTCCTTATAGTGCTTTTAATATTACATATGCATGTCCGTGCTCTAAATATTTTACATAAGCATTTATTAATTGACCAGTGGCTGCAGCTGTGGGCACTGCATCCATTTATCATGGATGAATGGGGCAGGCATACAAAAGTCATTAGTAAATGCTCAATAAGGCGAGCAAGAAAAAAATATCAAAGACAGAAAATAGAAGCTCCTATGATACAGTATATCTTGGTCTTGTCTGTTTGAAGATATCCAGGCAGAGAAATACAACTGTAAAATTCTTCTGTAAATATTAGTTACAAATCAGAATCCCTTCAAAAAATTAAATGTAGTCCATTGTTTGAGAGAAAGGAGTATGGACAGACCTGAGGAAATGAGAGAAGTGGCAAAGTACGACTTCCTTCCTAGCCTCAGGGCTAACTAGTGGTAGGAAAAGCTGTGTAGTGGTGGGGGCATTCAGACAGAGCCCTGGCCCAAGTTGTAGTTTCAATACAACTTGGTTTAAACTGTAGATGAATAATACAAATTATAATTTACATTACCCTGATGTGGGTAAAATTAAACAGTGCCTTCAAATAAAACGAATTGAAATAGACTTGGGATCTCGTTTAGTGTGATAAAACACTGAGTAAATCGAACAGTATGCTAGTATTAAGGGTTTCTATAGTAAGCTATGACAAGACTTGAACAGTTTAAAAAAAGAAAACTAAGCTAAAACTATGCTGAATCTCAGCCCCCTAGACTTGATTGTTCCCTTGACTTTTGCTCTAATTATATCAACATATGTACATATTTTTTCAGAGGAGCAAGATAATTATGGTGGCTTTCATATACAGGTCATAGTTTGCATGTAATTTATCAAGTCTTGATAAATCAAGAATTGATTTATTAAGGCAATATTTTTGCACATTTCCTTCAATACTTTAACTTGGTACCACTGTAAAATAACATTTCTTTGGAGTGTGTGCCAGTCCTTAAAGCGATACCAACATGTTCCTATAAAATTCATAGGAATGTGTCAGTATCAAGTATATGCTGCACCTGCAATAGTGCCCCTCAAAGCCACCCAGCCCCGCGAACCTGCATGAACCCGACCCTTTGACACTGCAACAGATTTTCTGTTCTGTTTCAGTGACACTGAATAGGCTTATTTACAAATGAAAGGATACTATGGAAGGATCTGTCAGTCCCTTGGTACTGGCTTGCGCCCCGGCAAGAGATCGCGGCGTGTGTGCGCACCGGCGCGGTTGCGTCGAGTTGTGCGCGCGTGCGCGGACGGAGGTTCGCGGGCGCGCCCACGTCTTTGACGCGCACGTTTTGACGCATGCGCACGGTGCGTAAAAGGACGCCGAGGCCTGCACGTCACTGCGAAGTGATCTTGCCTCTGACACTAAGCGTTTTTGAATTCCACATTGCTGATCCACTGGTTTCCTGATTATTGGCCTGTTTTTGACTCTTCTCTTGGATTTCCCCTGGTACCGCTGATTCCATTCCTGACCCACGCCTGGCTTGACTACGTTTCCGCTTATCCCTGTTTGGCTACCTCGACTAGACTTTTTACAAGTGCCTATCCAACATCTATTACCGGCACCTCTGTTACTCTTCATCTGGACTTATTCCTGTCTCCACCCAGGCTCTAAGTTCCAGTGAGAGGCATAGGGGAGGCTATTATTTCGTCGGACCCATTACGGAGCCTGATAGTATCACTTCGCCAATATGGAGTCTGGCGGTGATCAAGCCTCTCAGCCTTTTGATGCCCTCGTTCAGCAAATCACATCTCTTACTAAAGCAGTACGGGACCTGCAAGGAGGTTATCAACAGATCCAGATTCAGCTTCATGATCTTACTCCTCCTGTTAATCCTCCTCCACCTCCTGTGTCCCAAGCTCCAACCCAACCTTCCGCTTCCGCTCCTGTGTATTCCGAACCCAAGGTGGCGCTACCAGAAAAGTTTTCCGGAGATAGACAACTTTTTCGTGCATTCTTCCATGGTTGTCGACTGGTATTCTCCCTGAAACCACAGACCTATGCCTCTGAACAAGTCAAGGTTGGAGTAATTATTTCCTTACTGTCTGGGGAACCACAAGCTTGGGCACACCGTCTGATGGAGAGCCAAAGTCCACTCCTGAATGACTCTGATACTTTCTTCCAGGCCTTAGGTCAAATTTATGATGACCCCAGACGCGACGTTTCTGCTGAGGCTGCCATTCGTGTGTTACGCCAAGAAAGACGGCCGGTAGAGGACTACATTTCTGATTTCCGCAGATATGCAGCAGACACAGAGTGGAATGACAAGGCTTTGAGACATCAATTTCGTCTTGGACTCTCTGATGCCTTAAGAGATGAACTGTCTCGTGTTGCAATGCCCACCGATTTGGAAGGCCTTATTGATCTAGTAATCCAAATGGATCAACGCCTGAGAGAAAGACGTGCTGAAAGGTCTTCTTCCTGGCTTCTTCCCAAGGCTCCTTTGCTCCCTCGCCTTTCTGCCTCTTCTCATCATGTGGAGTCGGGTGAACCTATGCAAATCGGTCTTCTAAGGTCTGCTATCTCTCCTGAAGAAAGACTTCGCAGACGCCAACTGAACCTCTGCCTGTATTGCGGGTTGTCTGGTCATTTTTTGAAGGACTGTCCCACTCGTCCTTCTGGTAAAGCTGGACTGTCTTTTTTATCTGTTAGTACTTCGTCCAGAGGATTCTCACCCTTAACTCTTTCCATTTCTCTACAGTGGCTCGAAAGAAGAGTTAAAGCATCGGCCATCATTGACTCTGGGGCGTGTGACTGCTTCATTGATTTTGAGTTTGTTAAGACTTACGTTATCCCTATTCGTCTCAAACAAGAGCCCTTCTCCGTAAGGACAGCCGATGGTTCATCGCTCCATTCAGAGTCTATTGTTTTCAATGTGATTTTTTCTCCCCTTTTCCCTGTTATTTTTGGCTTACCTTGGTTAAAACGTCACAATCCTTCAATAAATTGGTGCACTGGTATCCTGCAATTCGACTCTGAAGTCAGTATTTCTCATTCAGTTACAGAAAATAAAGAGGTTTTCATGGCTCTGTGTCCCTCCTCTGACGATCGTTTAACAAAAATACCATACTTTTTACACGAATTCTTGGATGTCTTTGATGAGAAGGGAGCTGACAAACTTCCCCCTCACCGTGTTTACGATTGTCCTGTCGACCTTCTGCCTGGAGCAGCCATTCCTTTTGGGCGAATTTACCCTCTTTCGGAACCTGAACTGTCTGTATTAAAGAACTATATCGACGATAATTTAAAGAAGGGTTTTTATTCGTCCTTCCACTTCACCAGCTGGGGCAGGCATATTCTTTGTCGAAAAGAAGGACCACTCTTTACGACCATGTATTGATTATAGGCAATTGAACCATATAACTGTCAAGAATCGTTACCCTCTTCCTCTTGTTCATGAACTTTTCCAGAGTCTTCGAGGGGCAAATATATTTTCAAAACTTGACCTACGAGGTGCTTATAATTTGGTGAGGATCCGAGAGGGCGATGAATGGAAGACAGCTTTCAGATCCCGCTATGGACATTTTGAATATTTAGTCATGCCTTTTGGCCTATGCAACGCCCCCGCAACTTTTCAGCATTTCGTCAATGATATTTTTAGAGACATCCTCGATCAATTCGTTATCGTTTATTTGGACGACATACTTATTTTCTCCACATCCTATGAAGAACATGTTATACACATGAAGAGAGTTTTCAATAGGCTCCGTACTCATGGTCTCTTTGCTAAGCTAGAGAAATGCGAGTTTAATAAATCTTCCATCGAATTTTTGGGTTTCATCATTTCCGATCAAGGGATATGCATGGATAAGAAGAAGGTTTCTACAATTCTTGAATGGCCAGTTCCTGATAATCGTAAAGCTGTTCAGAGATTTGTTGGTTTCGCCAATTTCTACAGAAAATTTATTAAAGACTTTTCCAAGATCATCGCCCCCATCACAGATTTGACCAGTTCTTCTAAACCCTTTGTCTGGACTCCTCAGGCTCAATCTGCATTTCAGAAACTTAAAGAGTTATTCGTTTCTGCACAGATTCTTAAACACCCAAATCCAACTTTGCCGTTTGTCCTTGAAGTCGATGCCTCTGAGGTTGCAGTCGGTGCCATTCTTTCTCAAAGGTTTGGAGCCCAAGGTTCTCTTTTTCCTGTAGCTTTTTTTTCTAAGAAGCTCTCATATTCAGAAAAGAACTATGACGTTTCCGACAGGGAACTCCTTGCAATTAAAGCTGCGTTTGAAGAATGGAGACATTTGTTGGAGGGGGCTTTACATCCTGTTTTAATTTTTTCTGATCATAAGAATTTAGAATACCTACGTACAGCTAAACGTCTCAAGCCTCGACAGGCTAGGTGGGCTTTATTCTTCTCCCGTTTTAACTTCCATATTACCTATAGACCAGGAGCAAAGAATGGTAAAGCTGATGCCCTTTCCCGTATATTTTCTGAAGATGATAAAATTCCTGAACAGATCCATACCATTCTCCAACCTCAGAACTTCCTTTTATTACAGTCTGAACTTATGTCCAGAGTTAAAGAAGCTTCTTTTTCCACTAATATCTCCCCAAATCTGGAACCAAAGGATGGTTTTCTTTTTTTTAAGAATAAAATTTTTGTCCCTGAGAAACTTCGTGTGGACGTTCTTCAGTTTATTCATAGTCATCCTCTGTCTGGACATTTAGGTACAAAAAAAACTATTAATTTAGCCAAAAGACTTTTTTTCTGGCCCAGGATGAGTAAGGACTGTAGGCTGTTTGTCAGTTCTTGTGAGACATGTGCTCGTTTTAAATCTTCTCATTGTCGACCCATGGGGCTTCTTCATCCGTTACCAGTCCCTGACAGGTTTTGGGGATCACTTTCAGTGGATTTTATTGTGGAATTACCTCCTTCTCAAGGCTTTAATACAATCTTTGTTGTGGTCGATCGTCTATCCAAGATGGCACACTTCATTCCCATGATTGGTACTCCTTCGGCTGCTTCTACTGCTGAGGTCTTTATTAAAGAGGTTATCAGACTACATGGAGTTCCGGATGAGATTGTTTCCGACAGAGGGGTACAATTTACGTCCAAGTTCTGGAAAGCACTCTGCCAGTCTCTGAAGATTAAACTTCTTTTTTCCACAGCCTTTCACCCTGAAACTAACGGACAAACAGAAAGAACGAATCAAACCCTTGAACAATATCTTCGTTGTTTCACTTCCTTCCTACAAGATGATTGGTGTCAACTTCTCCCATTTGCCGAATTCTCTTACAATAACTCTGTGCACTCATCAACTAAGGAGACTCCTTTCTTCGCCAATTATGGTTTTCATCCTCAAGTTTTACCTAACCTTCCTAGAGAGGTGACACTGCCCGTACTTCAAGACCGACTTGCATTTTTATCCAGTAACCTTCAAAAGATCCGACAAGCTATGACTGTGTCACAAAGAAATTATAAATTTTTTGCCGACAAGAAGAGAAGAGGGAGTCCAGGTTTTAAAGTGGGGGAACAAGTGTGGTTATCCACCCAACATGTTAAATTAGACTGTCCTTCCAAGAAGTTGGGGCAAAAATTTCTTGGTCCGTTCCCCATCATTCAACAAATCAATAATGTGGCTTTTAAGCTGAAGTTACCTGCATCTTTCAAGATCCACCCAGTATTTCATGTATCTCTTCTCAAACCGGTTGTCAAGAACACGTTTCCTGGTCGTTCTTCTTCTCCTCCAATACCAGTAACCATTCAAGGAGTTGAAGAATTCGAAGTAGGTGCAATTTTGGATTCCAGGTATCACAGAGGTCAGTTACAATATCTAATACATTGGAAGGGTTATTCTCCTAAAGAGAGGTCTTGGGAACCAGCAAACAATGTTCATTCTCCTCGGTTTATTAAACTGTTTCACAAACGCTATCCTGCTAAGCCTGGGCCCGTCCAGAGGCCGCGCCTCGGGGGGGGGCAATGTCAGTCCCTTGGTGCTGGCTTGCGCCCTGGCAAGAGATCGCAGCGTGTGTGCGCACCGGCGCGGTTGCGTCGAGTTGTACGCGCGTGCGCGGACGGAGGTTCGCGGGCGCGCGCACATCTTTGACGCGCACGTTTTTGCCGCGCGCGCACATTTTTTGACGCGCGCGCACGTTTTGACGCATGCGCACGGTGCGTAAAAGGACGCCGAGGCCTGCAAGTCACTGCGAAGTGATCTTGCCTCTGACACTAAGCGTTTTCGAATTCCACATTGCTGATCCACTGGTTTCCTGATTATTGGCCTGTTTTTGACTCTTCTCTTGGATTTCCCCTGGTACCGCTGATTCCGTTCCTGACCCACGCCTGGCTTGACTACGTTTCCGCTTATCCCTGTTTGGCTACCTCGACTAGACTTTTTACAAGTGCCTATCCAACATCTATTACCGGCACCTCTGTTACTCTTCATCTGGACTTATTCCTGTCTCCACCCAGGCTCTAAGTTCCAGTGAGAGGCATAGGGGAGGCTATTATTTCGTCGGACCCATTACGGAGCCTGATAGGATCGCTCCGCCCCCAGCCCAAAGTCACTGAAACAATACGGAAGATCTGTTAGTGGTATCAGCCGGTCTGCTGCACCAAGGTTTGCAGGGCTGGGGGCGACTTTGAAGGGGGCTATTGCGGGTGCAGCACATACTTAATACTGACACGTTCCTATGATTTTTATAGGAATGTATCGGTATCGCTTTAATCCCAAAATCTCAGTTTTGCTATTTTTGACCTACCAAAAATAATTATGTAAGAATAAGCTTAAAGGTATTATGTCATGATTTTTATTGCTTACTTTTTATTGCTAAATTACACTGGTTATGTTGCAAATAATTCACTCTACTATTTAAAATTTTATTCTTGAACAAACAAATGGTGTGGAGGCAGCTATCTCAGTGCATTGTGCCTGATCCTGAGCTTTGAGAACAGCTATTCAGGGTCAGACTGGGCCAGTGGGACACCGGGAAAAACCCAGTAAGCCCCCGGCTCATGTGGGCCCCGCCGGCCCAGATCCGCACCCAGATCGGCGATTTGCAGGCTCCTTCCTGTCGCACCAATCAAAAAATCCTAGTAGTAGCCTGCACTCTGGAGGAGGGCCCTGGACAGCAGCCCCAGTGGGCCCCGGGCCCCCCAGTCCGACCCTGCAGCTATTGTTTCTTTCCTTCCCATTGTAGTATACCATGACATGGGTTAGCTCCACCTAGTGATATACATGAGAATAGCACCCAAGCAGGATAAACGCTAGCGAGCAATTTTAGTAATGCAAACAAATCCTTCAGCAGAAGTGTCAAATAGCTGCTATCTGGTTAGATGCCCATTGTTCTGTTGATAGACTGCTGATGGACTGCTGGGAAGGGAGGGAGGGGGTGATATCACGCTGACTTGCAATGTAGCAGTAAAGAGTGACTAAAGTTTATCAGAGCACATGACCTGAGGGCTCCTGTGAAACTAACAATATGTCTAACCCCATGCCAAATTTCAAAATGAAATATAAAAAAAAATCTGTTGCTTCTTTAAAAAAAGGATTTCCCTTTATCATGTGCCACCCCTTCACAGAACAAATTGGTACTAAAGGATTTAGCTGGAGGAATGGGCAGCTGTTTGGAAAATAAGGTTCAGTGCTAAAAGATGCAAGGTTACAGATTTAAGCAAAAACATGAATACCTGTAAATTTCATTTGCACTCAGTACCATGAAGTTTTTTTTGAACAGTTTGTGGTCTCTCATTTTAGGGGAATTTCCTGCAAGGGATTTTTAAAAACACAAAAAAAAGTTGACCCCCCCCAAAACCTTACATTTCTGGAAATAACACATTCAGTTGAATCAAAATTTGTTAACTATGTCTTTCTACTCCAAACTAGTGAGTTGCAATGCTTTCCCAAAATTGTCAGTTTTGATGAAATACCTGAAAAATACCTTCCACTCTCTAGCATTTTATCTCTTACATAGTAATAGGTACCAAAAGAAAACATCCTAAATATGAATGCCAGAGGTCTTGATGCCCAATATGCATAGATTTAGAAACGATGTGGCGTACAGAGACCTCCAAATGCAAATAGTGCATATACATTTTCATGGCACCTGGTATGTGTATTATGTGCCATAAGACCCCCAAACAGTATGGAGAACCATATATTTTCAAAAAGTACACATTCTAACAAAATCAAAATCTGTGAATATGTCTTTCTACTGCAAACTACCAAACTGCAGAGCTATGCCAAACATACTGGTTTTTATGAAATTTCAAACAATCATCACAAAGCTTGCATTTACCCCATTATATGCCCCACAATTTGTAAAGTATCAGCATAAAATATACTAAATATAACTGCCAGGGTCTACTGAACACTTTGATGCCCAATATGTATAGATTTATTAAACTATGTGGTGTACAGAGGCAACCAAATGAAAATAGTGCATATGAATTTTTACTGCTGACACTCTGGCTGTTGCAATATGAGCACCCGGTATATGTATTATATGCCATAAGACCTCCTAACAGTATGGACACCCTAGAAAACCATAGTGTATATTTTCAAAAAGTGCACAATCCAATGACTGTACCCATGACTGTAGCTGGCAACAATAACACTGGCATACAGGGCCCAACTAGTCCTCCCAGGAAAATAAACAGTAGACCAATATGCACTAGTATAGTAAGCAATAGCAACCAGATATTTAATCTGCCACTGATTATTTATATGATCGATAGCTAGATAAATGAGTCATACTGCCCCCCTCCTTGTGAGTGCACACATGCATACACCGGAGCACTGGGGAGCTGTGCGTCCCTCAGAAAGCTTGTGGGCAGCATGTCGCCCCTCATATTTTGCCACCCTAGGCCCAGGCCTTTGTGGCCTCGCCACAAATCTGGGCCTGTCTGCTATTGAGTTATGGCTCTTTTAAATGGATCAGTCTCAGCTGGGAAAATCAGACAAAGATCTACTTGTTTAGGATCCTTCCTGTACTCTAAAAAGTTTTATCCTTTCTACATTACATTATGGACTATAGTTTAAATAGGGATTGGTGAAAAATTGTATATAACCTATAGTTTTCTGCACATTTTGCTATGTAGCCACTCCTCCCTTTGTGTACCCAGATTTCATTTTGAAATTCTTGCAATTGTACTATGAAATTATTAAATTTTGCCTGGCATGTCAATAAGAAGCACCAGATCAGCCATGGTGGTTACATATTTAATTTGCGCTAACAGAGAATAGAAAGAGCGCTCATCTCAGACTGAGATAATTCCTCTCTTTACCCAGGCCACGCCCCATGGTTTATACAGCTTCTTTAAGGCTACTGGCACATTGCTACTGAGAACCAAGAATGCTTTGCTAAAAAATAACATTGGTATTTTTATGGTCAGAATTTAATTTTGAAGCAGAGTTACAGTGATGTTTCTTTATCTTAGGAAGACTGTGATAGTATATTGTGTTACAAACTCTATAATTTCAAGGCACCAACTCTCACTCAGCTAACGAGTTTTTCTGTCTCCAGACCTGGGCTCTTCTCCCTTGAGGGTGCTGATCTGAATTGACCTTGGCTCAAGTACACAAAAACAGAAAGAGCACAGAGGAAAAGGAAATATTGAATCACTGCTCTCTTTGGTCTAACAGAAATAGCAACCGTTTACTAAATGTTGACATTGGACCAAGTCCTTAACATGTTAGGTTTACAAGCAATAAGTCTACTCTCCTTTCAGAATGGTGAAGGGGAGGGTGCAGCTTCAAAAGGCCTGCTTTAGGAATGTAGTTTTTTAGTTAAAATATGAAGACACATTTAATACCTTATAGTATAGCTGTCACACTTTAGAATTGAGGGGCAAATACAGCCCACATACATTTTTTTAATTACTATTAGGATATAGGACTGCTGAGTCCCTTCTTCGCCTAAGCTTAAATGTACTGCCTGAAGCAGTTACCAGTTTCTGCACTCCTGTCATCCTTTTCTCATCTGTAAATGACCTGATCAGTTAACTTTATAAAAGCTGAGCAAGCTGCTGCTAGTCATTACAGAAGCGGCAGACAGTAATGAAATAGGTACAGTTTTCTTATTTACAACAGATATTTTTATCCAGAAACTCATAACACAAATAGCATCAATTTACCGAAAGCATATCTCCCATAGAGTTCATTTTAAACAACTAATTCAATGTTAAAAAGTATTTCCTTTTTCTCTGTAGGAGTACCTTGTACTTGATCTCAGCTAATATATAATTAATCCTTATTGGGGGCAAAAGAATGATGTTGTATTTATTTAATGTTTCAGGACTAAAACAAATCACATACTACAAGTCGGATGTGGCCTCATGGGTAAAAATGTAATGGGACGGATACATAAATCTGATGTGTAAACTACATGCAGAGTTACCATCTAATGCAACACACCTGTCAAATGCGGACACAGGATGCTGTGTCTTTACCCAAAGAAATAAAATCTGATGGTGTTTACTTTTTTTCTCATTCGGATGTGGATGTATGAACAAAACACACCATCAGACTTTATCTGATCTGACATAACATTACAGTTATGGGGGTCAGATTTTGTTTTATCCATCAAATTCTAGTGGTGTTGTGTGGCAAGATCAGAGAAAATCTGACTAATAAAACATGATCAAAGTCTTCCATGTAGTTTAGCCTTTAACTATTTTTTTTAGTTTAGTAAAGTATGGTGATCCATATTACAGAAAAAAACGCTCATCCAGATAACCTCAGGTCCTGAGCATTCTGAATAACCGGTTCCATAATTGTACTTTAAATTCTACAACCACAAACATGATTTAACCCCTTAAAGTGATACTAACACTAAAAATGTTCTTTTCAAGATATTAATCTACATTATTTATTAGTTATAGTTGCCTATAGGTCATGTTGATAATTTTTCGCTGAAAGTCCTGCTTTTATAAGTAACATAGTAACATAGTAAGTAAGGTTGAAATAAAGACACATGTCCATCGAGTTCAACCTTTTTTTTTTTTTTTTTTATTAACTACCTATCTGCCAGTTGATCCAGAGGAAGGCAAAAAAAAACCCATCTTAAGCCTCTCCAATTTGCCTCAGAGGGGAAAAAATTCCTTCCTGACTCCAAAATGGGAATCGGACTAGTCCCTGGATCAACTTGGACTATAAACTATTTCCCATAACTATGTATTCCCTCACTTGCTAAAAAGCCATCCAACCCCTTCTTAAAGCTATCTAATGTATCAGCCTGTACAATTGATTCAGGGAGAGAATTCCACCTCTTCACAGCTCTCACTGTAAAAAACCCCTTCCGAATATTTAGGCGGAACCTCTTTTCTTCTAATCAGAATGGGTGACCTCTTGTCAGCTGGAAAAACCTACTGGTAAATAAAGCATTAGAGAGATTATTTTATGATCCCCTTATATATTTATACATAGTTATCATATCACCCCTTAAGCGCCTCTTCTCCAGCGTGAACATCCCCAATTTGGCCAGTCTTTCCTCATAGCTAAGATTTTCAATACCTTTTACCAGCTTAGTTGCCCTTCTCTGTACCCTCTCTAATACAATAATGTCCTGTTTGAGTGATGGAGACCAAAACTGTATGGCATATTCTAGATGGGGCCTTACAAGTGCTCTGTAAGGTACCTTTGGTCGCAGCTCAGTCTTCTCTTGGGCGCAGGCGCAGGGGTGTGCAGGGTTCTGCGCATCCTTGGCGTCTGTTTCCGGCGCCCGCGTCTTTGCGCGGGCGCGCGTCCGTTCATTCGGGCGCGCGCGCGTCGCGACGGTCGCGGGCGCGCTAAAGTTGACGCACGGCGTCCTGACGCTGCGTCCTTACGTTTGGCGCCAATCTGCCCCTATTTATCCTTGTCGGAAGAAGCAAACAGCGCTTGGTGATTATTTTCCTTGCTCCTGAACTTTTGCTGTTGTACCTCTCTTTGAACTTGATTCCTGGATTTTGACCTCGGCCCGTTTCTGACCACCGCTTGACTTCTGCCTGCCCATCGACCCTGCTTGTGTTGACTACCGCTTGTACTCCGCCTGCCTTCTGACCTCGGCCTGTTTCTGGTTTGCTTGAACTCCGCCTGCCCTTCGATCTCTGCCTGCCTACGGATTCTTCTGTACTCTGACACGGCCTGCTACCACCACCTGTGAGCTCCTGCTGTACACTAAAGCAGTTTTAACTGCTAAGCTCTTCTCCAGTGGCTCCTACCCTCCTGACAGTCCTGACAGAATCACCAAGCCAGAATGGAGCCGTCAGAAGAGTTGCCAACTCTAGTCGATCTGTCTCAACAGATTGCTGCTCTGACCCACGTTGTGAGGGATCTTCGAGGAGACTATCAGAATGTCCAAGAACAACTTCAAGACATTCGGATGTCCACTGCTGCCTCGCCTCCTTCCTCTTCGGGACAGTCGGATTCGGGAACTGCAGCTGCTAGTGCATCACATGGGGAACCCAAGGTAGCGATGCCCGACAAATTTTCTGGCGATCCTAAGACTTTTAGAACTTTTATTAATGGTTGTCGCCTCCTCTTTACCCTCAAGCCCCACTCTCATGCCACAGATCAGATCCGAGTGGGGGTTATGATTTCCCTTTTGCAAGGACAACCACAAGCCTGGGCCCATCGTTTGTTGGAACAGAATAGCCCTCTTCTTGCCTCCACTGATTCCTTTATCCAGGCGTTATCCAAGATCTATGAGGATCCTCATAAAGTAGAGACTGCTGAAGCGGCTATCAGTAATTTACGTCAACTCCGTAGACCTGTGGAAGAATACGTGACGGACTTTCGTTGTTGGGCACCAGACACCTTGTGGAATGACAGGGCCCTCCGGCATCAGTTTCGCAAGGGTTTGTCCGATCAACTCAGGGATGAGTTGGCTAGAGTGGGTCTTCCTGGTTCTTTGGAAGAGTTGATTCTTCTTGCCATCCAGATTGACAGAAGATTAAGGGAGAGACGTCAGGAAAGAGGATCCAGTATGCCAAGTCAGGCATGGGGCCATGAATGGGTGCTTCCTACAGCTCCTCCTCCAGTCCTTGTTTCTCCTTCTTCTGATGGCGAGCCCATGCAAATCGGGGTGGTACGCAAGACCCTGTCCACGGAGGAAAGACTGCGACGAAGACGGCTGAATTTATGTCTATACTGCGGTCTTTCTGGACATTTGTTAAGGAATTGCCCCACTCGACCCAATGGTAATTTCCTCTCACAGCAATCTTCTAATACTCCCTTGGTTCCCTCTCTCCAGTCTTATGTTCTTCTACGTCTCTCTTTGCAGTGGAACCAAAGAAAGATTGAGGTGGATGCCGTAATCGACTCCGGAGCTTGTGGGTGCTTCATAAACCAAGACTTCGCGAGTCAATACAAGATTCCTTTTATTTCCAAGGCCCAGCCAATACCTGTTAAAATGGCTGATGGTAATTTTGTTTCTTCTGGTTCTGTTTCTCAAGAAACCCCATATATTTTGGCTTCTTCATTAAGAGGTCACTCTGAGTTAATAAAGTTTGATGTGATGGAAAACCTTCTTTTTCCCGTAATTCTTGGCATTCCCTGGTTGAGGGGTCATAATCCAACTATTGACTGGCAGGCTGGAACAGTTTTCTTCAACTCGGATTACTGTCGTTTGAATTGTTTTCCTCCAAAGATGCTGGGTGCAACCATTTCCGATGATGAACTTCTCCAATTTGTCCCACAAGTCTACCATGAATTCGCTGATGTCTTTAACAAGAAAGCGGCTGACTCACTTCCTCCCCATAGGAGTTATGATTGCCCGATCGATCTTCTCCCTGGCGCATCCATCCCTTTTGGAAGAATATATCCTTTATCTGAGCCTGAGTTAGCTACTTTAAAGGACTATATTGATGAGAATCTGGCTAAAGGCTTCATACGTCATTCTTCCTCTCCTGCCGGTGCAGGTATTTTTTTTGTCGAGAAAAAAGACCACTCCCTAAGACCCTGCATTGACTTTCGTGAACTCAACAAGGTGACAATTAAGAATCGTTACCCGTTGCCGCTCATTTCTGATCTTTTTCAAAGACTTGGTCGTGCTACAGTTTTTTCTAAGTTAGACTTGAGGGGTGCTTACAATCTGATTCGAATACGTGAAGGGGACGAATGGAAGACTGCCTTTCGTTCCCGATATGGACATTTCGAATACACCGTCATGCACTTTGGCCTTTGTAACGCTCCTGCCACGTTTCAATATTTTATCAACGATATTTTTCATGACTTACTGGATCAATTTGTCATCGTATACCTGGATGATATTCTTGTTTTCTCCAATTCTTTAGAAGATCATCGTTCTCATGTGAGGGAGGTTCTGCTTCGTCTTAGGAAACATCTTCTCTACGCCAAAGCTTCAAAGTGTGAGTTTGAGAGATCTCACATTGAATTTCTAGGATTCCGAGTTTCTAGTCAAGGTTTCAAGATGGACACTAAGAAAGTTGAGGCGATTATTAACTGGCCACCCCCGAATGACCGAAAAGGGGTTCAACGTTTTGTGGGATTCGCAAATTTTTATAGAAGGTTTATCAATAAATTCTCTTCCATCATCAAACCTCTCACAGATCTTACAAGTTGTAAAATTAAATTTTCCTGGTCCCCAATTGCTCAACAAGCCTTTGAACTTCTTAAAAGACTTTTTATTTCTGCTCCCATTTTAGTCCATTCCGATGTTTCCAAACCTTTCGTTCTTGAAGTGGACGCCTCTGAGGTAGCTATTGGAGCAATTCTTTCACAGCGAGCTGGCCCCAAAGACAACTTACATCCAGTAGCGTTCTTCTCTAAGAAGTTAACTGCTACTGAAAGGAACTATGATGTTGGAGATCGTGAGTTGTTGGCGATTAAAGGTGCTTTGGTAGAGTGGCGTCATTTATTGGAAGGAGCTGTCCATCCTTTTATCATTTTCACTGACCATAAGAATCTGGAATACTTAAGATCTGCAAAGCGTTTAAATCCTCGTCAAGCTAGATGGGCACTCTTTTTCTCTCGTTTCCAATTTCATATTACTTACAAACCTGGGGCCAAAAATGCAAAGGCTGATGCCCTGTCCAGAGATTTTCCGGTGGAGAAGGTGTCCATGGTTCCTGATACAATTCTTCAGTCTGGACATTTTTTACTTCTGCAGTCTTCTTTTATTGATCGTCTAAAGAAGGTTCCTCAAGCTCCAACAGATTATCCTGGTGTTGAAGATATTTTGGCTCAAGATGATTTACTTTTGAGGAACAATAAGTTGGTGGTTCCACCAAATCTTCGGGTGGAGGCCTTGAGAATAGTTCACGATCATCCTTTAGCTGGGCACACTGGTATTCGAAAGACCTTAGAATTGGCCAGACGTCTCTTTTGGTGGCCCTCGTTAATAAAAGAATGCACTGCTTATGTGCGATCGTGTGAGTCCTGTGCTAGATCCAAGTCTTCTTGCAACAAACCTGTGGGTCTTCTCCGTCCCTTGCCCCTTCCTGAGAGACCTTGGAGTTCTATTTCCATGGATTTTATCGTTGAACTGCCTCCATCCAATGGGTGTAATACTATTTTTGTGGTTGTCGATCGCCTTACCAAGATGGCACATTTTATCCCTCTTCCCCGGCTCCCCTCTGCTGCCATGACTGCGGATGTGTTCATTAAAGAAATAGTTAAATTACATGGTCTTCCTAAAGAAATTATTTCTGATCGCGGTACCCAATTCACATCAAGGTTTTGGACTGTGTTGTGTAAATCCCTTGGTATCTCTTTGTCTCGTTCTTCAGCCTATCACCCACAGACCAATGGGCAGACCGAGAGGACTAATCAGACGCTGGAGCAATACATTCGTACTTTTTCTTCCTATTTGCAGGACAATTGGGTGTCACTTCTTCCATGTGCTGAGTTCTGTTATAATAATTCTATGCACTCTTCTACTGGCCAGACTCCTTTCTTTTCTAATCTGGGTTTTCATCCTATCATGTTTCCAGATGTCCTTTCTGAGGTGACCCTTCCTGCATTACAAGATCGTTTGGAGTTTCTTAAACAAAATACGTCTTTTTTGAAGGAACAGATAAGTAAGGCTCAACAAAATTTCAAAACTTTCGCAGACAGAAAACGGGGGAAGGATCCTGAATTCAAGAGTGGTGACAAGGTTTGGCTCTCTTCTTTGAATCTTCGGCTCGCCACTCCTTCCAAGAAGTTGGCTCCAAAGTTTCTGGGTCCATTCGTTATCAAGAGGGTCATTAATCCTGTGTCCTTTGAATTAGAACTTCCTGACTCTCTTAAAGTATATCCTGTGTTTCATGCTGCTCTGCTTAAAAAATTTGTGCCTAACATCTTTCCAGGTCGTGTGTCTCCACCTCCTCCAGTTATCTCTTGTCAAGGCGAGGCTGAGTTTGAAGTGGAAAAGATCTTGGACTCCAGAGTTCGTGGCAGAAGGTTGCAGTACCTCGTCAAGTGGAAAGGTTTTCCAAATGAAGAGAATTCCTGGGAACCAAAGAACAATGTTCATGCTCCGAGGTTAACCACAGCCTTTCATAGGAAATATCCTGACAAGCCTGCTTTAGACGTCCTGAGGCCGCCCCTCAGGGGGGGGCAATGTAAGGTACCTTTGGTCGCAGCTCAGTCTTCTCTTGGGCGCAGGCGCAGGGGTGTGCAGGGTTCTGCGCATCCTTGGCGTCTGTTTCCGGCGCCCGCGTCTTTGCGCGGGCGCGCGTCCGTTCATTCGGGCGCAGCGCGCGTCGCGACGGTCGCGGGGCGCGCTAAAGTTGACGCACGGCGTCCTGACGCTGCGTCCTTACGTTTGGCGCCAATCTGCCCCTATTTATCCTTGTCGGAAGAAGCAAACAGCGCTTGGTGATTATTTTCCTTGCTCCTGAACTTTTGCTGTTGTACCTCTCTTTGAACTTGATTCCTGGATTTTGACCTCGGCCCGTTTCTGACCACCGCTTGACTTCTGCCTGCCCATCGACCCTGCTTGTGTTGACTACCGCTTGTACTCCGCCTGCCTTCTGACCTCGGCCTGTTTCTGGTTTGCTTGAACTCCGCCTGCCCTTCGATCTCTGCCTGCCTACGGATTCTTCTGTACTCTGACACGGCCTGCTACCACCACCTGTGAGCTCCTGCTGTACACTAAAGCAGTTTTAACTGCTAAGCTCTTCTCCAGTGGCTCCTACCCTCCTGACAGTCCTGACATGCTCTATACAGTGGAAGAATGACCCCCTCCTCCCTTGACTCTATGCCCCTTTTAATATAGCTCAAGACCTTATTTGCCCTTGATGCTGCTGACTGGCATTGCTTGCTACAGCCAAGTTTATGATCTACAAGGACTTCAAGGTCCTTTTCCATAATGGATTTGCCTAGTGCAGTCCCATTAGGGTATAAGTGTCTTGGATATTTTTACATCCCAGGTGCATGACTTTACATTTATCAAGATTGAATCTCATTTGCCACTTAGCTGCCCAGATTGCCAGTTTGTCAAGATCGTGTTGCAAGGATGCCACATCCTGGATGGAATTAATTGGGCTGGATAATTTTGTGTCATCTGCAAACACTGATACATTACTTACAACACCCTCCCCTAAGTCATTAATGAACAAGTTAAATAAAAGTGGACCCAATACTGAGCCCTGGGGGACCCCACTAAGAACCTTACTCCAAGTAGAGAATGTCCCATTAACAACCACCCTCTGTACCCGATCCTGTAGCCAGTTTCCTATCCATGTGCAAACGACTTCATTAAGCCCAACAGACCTTAGTTTAGAAATCAGTCGTTTGTGGGGCACAGTATCAAACGCTTTGGCAAAATCCAAATAGATCACATCTACTGCCCCCCCACTGTCCAGAATCTTACTTACCACATCATAAAATGCAATCAAATTCGTCTGACATGACCTATCCTTCATAAAGCCATGCTGATTGATGCTCATAATGCCATTCATTAGGACAAAATTTTGAATGTGATCCCTTAACAAGCCTTCAAATAATTTGCCCACCACAGATGTCAAGCTTACTGGCCTATAATTGCCAGGCTGAGATCGTAATCCCTTCTTAAATATTGGAATAACATCAGCTTTTCTCCAATCCATAGGCACCATACCAGATGACAGTGAATCTGAGAAAATCAGAAATAAGGGCTGGTCTAAAACTGAACTAAGCTCTCTTAGAACCTGGGGGTGTATGCCATCAGGCCCTGGAGCCTTGTTTACATTAATTTGTATTAAAGCTTTTTGAATCATATCCTGAGTCAGCCACTGACTAAATTGAGCTGAACCATTCGTGCAGTTATAAAGTGAGCCTGTGAACCCAGACTCCTCTATTGTATACACTGAAGAAAATAACTGATTTAACACATTTGCCTTTTCTGTATCTGTTACAACCATACTGGTACCATTATTTAATGGAGCAACACTCTCAACCTGCATCTTTTTACTATTAATATATTTAAAAAACTTTTTATGGTTAGTTTTCACCTCCACCGCAATTAACTCTTCATTTCTTTTCTTAGCCTTCCGGATTGCTGATTTACAACATTTATTACAGTGTTTATATTCATTAAATGCAGCTTTTGTCCCTACAGATTTGTAATTTTTAAATGCCTTTCTCTTCTTTCCCATTAACTTCTTTACTTCTGTATTAAGCCACACAGGATGATTCTTAGAGCTTCTACGTTTAGTCCTTAAGGGAATAAATTGAGAACAGTAATGATTTAATATCATTTTAAAGGACAACCATTTCTGTTCTGTGTTTTTAGCTGAAAACCTAATGCCCCAATCAATGCTCTGTAGGGCAGCCCTCAAGGCACTAAAATTAGCTTTTCCAAAATTCATGGTTTTTGTTGCCCCAGTATATTTTTGTTTTTTGCACCAGACATCAAAAGATATAACATTATGGTCACTATTACCCAGGGGTTCAATGACTTGCACATTTGCTATAAGTTCTGGGTCATTTGAAATCACTAAATCAAGAATAGCATTTTTTCTGGTAGGCTCCTCAACAACCTGTGCTAAAAAATTGTCATGCAATAAGTTTATAAGCTTGTTCCCATTAACTGATCTAGCAGTACCGATATTACCCAATATCTGGGTAATTAAAATCCCTCATTATCATTACTTTACCTAAACTAGCAGCCTTTTCTATTTGCATTAGGAGCTTTGTCTCTTCCTCCTCACTTACATTAGGGGGTCTATAGCATACGCCTACAATTAATTTGCTGGATTCTTTACAATTGGTGAAGAACTCCACCCATACGACTTCTGCCCCCTCATTTTCTAACATAACCTCCTCCTTTATATGAGCTTTTAAATCCTGCCTAACATACAGACATACCCCTCCTCCTTTTCTATTGCCTCTATCCCTCCGAAACAAAGTATAGCCACTGATATTTACTGCCCAGTCATGCGACTCATTCAGCCATGTTTCGGCCACACCAATCACATCATATTTTCCTTCCAACACCAGCAGCTCCAGCTCTCCCATTTTACCAGTCAGACTTCTTGCATTTGTAAACATACATTTAATACTGGTACCATATTGAACATATGACATGTGGTCCTCCCTATCCTTAACAGTATCCCCAGCCAAATCTCCTCCCCCATTTTCCCTTTCTTTGCCCACTATCTCATCTAACCTGTCTTCCACTGAATCTTTTACTGAACCCTCCCCCCCACACCTAGTTTAAAATCTCCTCCAACCCTCTAGCCATCTTCTCTCCCAAAACAGCTTAAACAGTAATTGATTGTTTAAGTTTTTAAGCCTGTTTTGCCAACCTGACTGTCCCCTCTTAACCTGTCAGTTTCTAATGCTAACAGACTACTACTGCACAGCCCCCTTATAGAAGAACATAGGCTAAGAATGGTAATGTAAAAGCATCAGGGGAATACTTTTATGGCAAAATTATCAATAGCATTCAAAGGCAATGTTATAATAGATATAAAAAAAAAGTTAACTTCTGGTGTCAGTATCTGAAATAATTTCAGTTTTGCTACTGTGTAATATTATCTTAGTATCTGATGAAAGTTCTGTGCAAACTTTAATATACTTGTAGAGAATAAAGCCCCAATTAGTAGTGGTTTTGTTTATTTAATGGCATTATCGAGCAATGACTGCTATGGCATGCAATAGTATTTGTTGACTACAGCTGGAAGTAGTTCAAGAAAGAGAGAGAATAGATTGTGCAGTACAAAACGGAAACTTTGGGCAAGGAAACAGATGCAAAACATTATACAAGATCTAAATGACATATCCGTTTCTTTAACACCTACATATTAGGGAAGCTTTTGATGAGATTTCCTATCACAGAGTCATAGAGGAAACATTGAATGTTTCCTGCAAAGTCTTTTAGGACAATGGTGAGTTTCACACTAGACACATGGTCCATAGAGGTATATTTAGACCAGTCACTAGGCAGTCATATAGTTCTGTAACTTGTTTCAGAAAGACACAAGGTACTTTAGTCAGCCTTGTCTTGGGGGCTATAGACAGATCTGATGCCATAATGTTTCAAAGACTTATAAAACCTAGGCAGTAACCATTATCCTTTTTTGTCATCAATGTCATCATTCAGTCCTTGCCAGCAGAATATTCCAACCAACAGAAAAGGTCAATGTTTTTGGCCCCTTACACAGGCAGCTAGCTCAGTCAAGAGAGGATTTACGTTTGAAGCCAGTACTATGACAGGCCAGCTTTAAGGGTTTGACGCACAGGGGTTTTCTGAAACAAAGATAAATGTTAAAATGTTACAGTGTTAAGAAGGAATAGATTATTCTGAGATATTAGCACCTTTTTTGTAACATATTTATTACACGGTTGTAGCAAATGGAAATGGGCTAGACTTAGTGTATATAGTGACATCTTTATTCATGTTTTCTTCCTTTTCTCACATGGTTCAGGTGGTGTCTGGTTTAACCTCTGATGAGGGGTGGAACTTCGCATCACATGTCCCATGGGGCAACACGGGGTTGGGTAAGTGTTAATTGATTTTATTTATTTATTGGCATGATGTTTTAAACTGTGTTATTGGTCTTGAAAAAGGTCTTAGGAACAGACCGAAACGTCGACCTACTTTTAACATGTATCTAATAAATTTGATATTTTAGACTTTGAAAATGTTCCCAGTGTCCAGGCCCGGACTGACCATGTAACTGTTCGGGCAAATGCCAGAGGGGCCGTGTTATATTTTGTTTAATTGGGCCGCTCCTTTGCGATAATACTAATTAGAACTCACCTTTCACTACATCCGGCTGGCTCTAGGACCCCGCTCCTCCGTACTAGCTCCCACTATGGCTCCGCCCCTCCCACTCCTCTCTGCTCTCTGCTGCTGCTGCCGTGCAGTGCGTGCACGAGTGTAAACTGGACGAACAGGGCCTCTCAGTCTGCATCAGCTCAGTAAGTACAGACAGGATTCAGCACACATTACTGTAGAGCAGCAGTCAGCAGGTCCACGTCTTCCCAGTAGTTACTGAGGCTGTGGACAAGTGTGGATTATATTGTTTATGCTGACTGCTGGTCTGCCTGTGCTGAGCCTGAAGCCCTGAAAGTAATGCTCCCTGCCACAGAAAGATTCAATTATACATTTTTTTGTTTTGCAATGTGCAAACTAAACAATTGAAAAAAAAAATAGGAGTAAAAGGAGGAGAGGCTGATGGAATAAAAAATAAAGGGGCAAAATAAATAGGAGTGAAGATGGGGAAGCAGAATAAAGAATGAAAGGAGAGAAAGCTGGAATAAAGAAAAGCTAATGCTGAAGGGTTATGAGAGAGAATTTGAAAACAAAAAATAAAGCAGAAAGGATCCATCCTCTTTCCTTTTCTTTCTGTAATTCTTGTGACAGTGGGCTGTCATAGTAGGTAATAGTTGGTGGCCACTATGTTCCATGAAATGTTGGGGGCTAATGGAACAAGGAAGACAGAGATACAGTACAAATGCAGGGTTACAACAACAGTTAGCAGGAGAGAAGCAGAGACAGGCACTGGAGTCCCTGTGGTATGCCAGGTGGCAACTCTAGAACTGCTGCAGGCTGAGTTATACAGGGAACTCTGAGTATCACTCATGTATTATAAGGGATAATGTACCCCCTACTGTAAATGATAAGGATATTAGAAGTCACTGAGGGGTTGTTCTGTGACCATATAAAGGCACAAGGCTGCAGGCTGAGTTATACAGGGAACTCTGAGTATCATTCATGTATTATAAGGGATAATGTACCCCCTACTGTAAATGATAAGGATATTAGAAGTCACTGAGGGGTTGTTCTGTGACCATATAAAGGCACAAGGCTGCAGGCTGAGTTATACAGGGAACTCTGAGTATCATTCATGTATTATAAGGGATAATGTACCCCCTACTGTAAATGATAAGCAAACATAAATTTAAATGCCCATTGTATTTTATAGGATGCATTATTAGTTCTCCTTTAGTGCAAGCCCAGAAACGAAAATGTACTCCTTTTGTATTTGTTTATGACTTATATATATATATATATAGATAGATAGATAGATAGATAGATAGATAGATAGATAGATAGATAGATAGATAGATAGATAGATAAATATATAAATAAAATATGCCCGTGTGTAAATAAAAGACCAGCATGCATTTCTGTGTGGGCTGCTTTGATTTTTTTTGCCAGGGCTGCTTTTTACTCCCAGTCCGGCCCTGCCAGTGTCCACCTTATTTTTTGGATTTATATATATATATATACACACACACACACACATACACACACATAGAGTTATTGCACAATGTAAAAGAATCTATGTAATTTTGAAGTGCAGTTGTTATTTGTTAAAATGTGAGGTCACCCTAGCAAGGGTTCACACCTTATGTACCCTAGGAACTTATGGTCTGACCTTCACAAAAACTGTAACCAAAGAAATTAAACATAAGTTACAGTTCTGTCTTAGAATCGTTGCTTATTTTTCTATTTCCAAATGTCTCTACCTTTCTGGGGATCCCTTTTGGCTTATGTCACTACTGAAAATTCATACCTTTTTATAGAGACAAGTAATTCCTTTAGGAGTACTGTGAAGTGGGCTGAACAGAAGCAGCACCTGGCCCCACTGGCCAAAAATTTACCGTCTTACAGATAAAAGACAATAAGTCCATTAAAATGCATAACATAAGTGTCAAAGTGACAGCCACCTCATTAAAGTGAGTTGCACATTTTAGGAGTCATCTCCACTTGTGTCCCTAAACCACATCTCCTGAAGAACTCTCATACATGCAGACAGAGCAACAATTACCACTTTTCAGGCCTGCAAAATAATGACTTTCAACATTTTAATCACAACACAATTTGAATTCCAATTTAAGCAGAGAAAACAAAAAACAACTCAGAGATGTGACTTTATGAACCACAAAAGTCGAATTTGACTTTTAAAATAGTTTCAGCAGCAAAGAAATCATTTATTTGCAGAAGAAATATAAAAATACATTCTTGTTTAAAAAGCAATACGGACTAATACGTTTAAGGCAGATGCACAAAAGAATCAACTGTTTTTGTAACTTCCTGAACACCCTCAATTTACATGGTAATAGTAAAGTCATATGAAACCCATCTCAGCCTGCATAATAATTGGCCCCACTTTCAACAAAAAAGATAACAGTGGTATGTCTTTCATATCCCAGGAACAGGAGTACAGGGGTGTTTTGTGAACAAAGATTTTAAGTGAAGCAGTATTCAGTTGTATGAAATTATATCAAATGTGAAAAAATTACTGTGCAAAAATGTGGGTACCCTTTTAATTTTGCAAATTTGAATGCATGTAACTACTCAACACTGATTACTGGTGTAGGGATGTGAAATTCTTAGACACCCTTACACATTACAGACAGGCACACCCCTAGTAATATGAACACGTCAGTGGGTCCTTATGGGGACCTTGTGTTTATGTCATTCCTGCAGTTCTCACAGTGGATGCTAGATGGCCCTGTGGTATAATATAAAAGGGCTTGAAAGCCATGAGGTAGAGGCCATTGCTGCTGAACCTTTTCTCTGTTGGGCCACAGAGGTTAGGGGTGGTGGAACTCAGCCTGAGTATAGTGAAGTGATAGTTATACCCTTTAATAGATCACTCTAGGAGTGATAGATAGGGTATTTAGTTGAGCAGCTCAAAGCTCCGACGAGAATACCCCATAGTAGGGCCTAAGTGTTAAGCTCAGGGAAGTATGAGTTTCTGAGTTCCATTTAAGGTAATCCTGAAGATTGGGGAAATACCTTCCAACAGGCTGCATTGTTTTCTACATTTACTCTTTACTCTTCAGAGAGTTGTTCTATATTAATACAGTGAGTATGCCTTGTTACCTTGATTAATTTCTGTTTTATTCTATATTCCATGCTCCATGGTGAACTCTAGTTTTGGTTAATAAACTCCCTTCATTGTTCAAGCAAATAAAACTACTGGTGCCCAATTTATTGTGCATCGCACACAGTTACAGTTACACTACACCCTGCCTCCACCCCGTTGCGAGGGCTTACCCCTGAGAAAGAGAGCTCATCTGTGGTCTCAGCCCACAAAGGAAAGTAGCGTAAACTGCCCTCTCATAAAGCAGTTTACTATAGCGCTACATTTTGGCGCCCGAACGTGGGGCCCCGTAAGGGTAAACTGTAATACCGCACCGCAGCCTAGTGTGACAGGCGCTGCGGGTGCGGACGCAATAGGTAAAAGGAGGATTTTGTGGTTTTTACCTCTGCTGATAAGTTCGCTGTTGGAGCTGCGGACCACTCTCTCTACACGAAACAGTGTAAGCCATCATGCCGCTACTCCGTCCCCAAGAGGTACACACATGGGCGGTAGCAGAGCACGTTAACCCCCACTGTGCTTTTGCCGTGGATCGAGTGCCCCCAGGGTGCGGCATAAAGCTCATGCATCCTACTCTCACTTACCATGTGAGATTTAAGGGCATCCGACTTGTGGTGGAAAAGGATTCTAGAGTCCTGGGTTACCGGGTTAAGCTGTACCATGGTCCCGTGAAACATGGGGATGATGAAGGGCCGTACACTATTTACCCGGAAGGAACTTACCCCATCGGTTGCCCTGTTATATATGCCGGACCCGAAACATCCCTGCCACTCGAACTTGAAATAAAGACTGAAACTCCCGACCCCGCCGCAGTGGTTAGCAAGTCTGATTTCCAGGGAAAAGTAGAGGCTACGAGCCCGAATGTGGGGACTGTTTCGTCCACTCTTGTTATTGCTGGAACAAAATACCCTAAGCTGAAGGTTTTTTCAGGAAATATTCCCGTCCCTGAGGGAGAGCAGGGTTTCGAAGAGTGGCAGGCAGCTGCAGTTCAAATGCTGGAAGAGTGTCCGTGCCCCGAGGGTGATAAACGGATCCATTTAACCGGAAATCTGCGCCCTCCAGCCAGTCAGGTGGTTAAACTGTTTTGCAAGGCTCATTTAAAAGCGTCTGTCAGAGATTGCCTGAAAGCCATAGAAGAGGTATATGGGGCTTGTGACAACCCTCATACTTTGCTCCATATGTTCGGAAGTTTGTATCGAGAGGAAGGGGAGAATGTATCCATGTTTGTGCAACGGTTACAAAGCAAGCTATGGACATTAGTTAACAAGAACATTATCCCTGTTTCCGAGGTCGATGAGATGCGACGTACCCAACTCATGCAAGGACTGCAGGGGAGCCACCCCATAGCCATGGAGCTGCGCATAATGTACCGGCAGGGTACCCCACCTGAAATGGGTGAATTCATGGGCGTAGTAAAGGAAAGGGAAGCTGAATTGGAGAAAGTTGCAGCTCACAGCAAGAAGGCAACTACGGGGAGTTTTCCCTCCGCTCGGAAGGATCCCAGGGGAGTTTCTGGGAAGAAAGAGGATTCGTTCCCCCGGGCCTAAGAGGGTGCCCCTAGCAAAGACTTTCAGTGCTACTGCCCGTTTAGACTGTTACCGTTGTGGACACCAGGGCCACCGAGTGTACCAGTGTTACCCGCCAGTAGACTCGGGTGACCTCCACAGTAATGGGGCCGCTTACCCCGGAAACGAAAGGGCACACAGAAGAGTTAAAAATCTGGGACGCTTCCCGGGGTAGGAAGACGGTGTACTTTCAACCTGCTCGTAAATGGTGTCCCGACCACCGCGTTATTTGATACGGGCTCCCAATTGACCATTATACACCCGCCGTTCTATCTCCAACATCTCAGCCACCTCCCTTTGCAAACTGTGGGTCCAGTACCCGTATTCGGTGTGGGGACGGGCCCCACCTACATGGATGGCTGTGTGGAAGTACAACTGCACATCCCTGGACTTGTAGGGGACAACGACCCACCTATCACTGTCGTGGCTTACGTGAGTCCTCCGCCTGGAGGTAAGGAGGCTGCCCCCGTGATTGTAGGCTCCAATGTGAAGGCTGTAGAGGAGGCTTTCCTCCGATTCCTCCAACCCAGGGAGGGTACCCCATTAACTGTGTTGCCTGTATCTCCAGAGTTGCAGGAGATTTTCCAGACCTTTGCTCCATAGTCACCTTGGTGTTGTGTAGGAAATCCTTGGCATCCAGTAGAGATCCCTCCATGGGGAGTCCAAAGTCTGCAAGTGTATGTGGAGATTGTGTCTACTACTCCTGGCAGTTATTTCTTACTGGAGACTGACCCCCGCGAAGCTGCCCGAAATGGTTGGGAGATAGTTCCTGAGAAAAAGGACTATCGGCGCAAGTGTCCCAGAACTGATGTGGTTACGGTTAAAAATATCACCTCTCATACCGTCATCATTCCTGCAAGGCATACAGTTGGGCATTGTTACCCGGTAGATAGTGTGAATCCCTGTTCGGTCCAAATGGGGACAGTGGACACTAAACTCACTTTTAATCTGGAGGAGGCTGATGATCCTGTGGAACATCATCATATGTTTGAGCAGAAGCTATCGATGTACCGGGATGTTTTCTCAGTAGATGAGATGGATGTGGGCTGCGCTAAACATGCAGAGCATAGTATCCGATTGAGTGATGATACTCCCTTCCGAGAGAGGTCTAGGCGAATTCCCCCTTGTGATCTGGAGGATGTTCGGAAGTATTTGGAGAAGATGAAGGATAATCATTGAATCACGCAGCCCGTATGCTTCCCCAATTGTGATTGTACGAAAGAAAAATGGTAGTGTTCGTCTGTGTGTGGATTATCGAACACTAAATAGAAGCACTGTCCCGGAGCAGTATACTTTGCCCCGTATTGATGAGGCCCTGGATGCATTACATGGTAGTGCATGGTTCTCTGTGATGGACTTACGGTCAGGATATTATCAAATTCCCATGGGTAAGGATGATCAAAAGACCGCTTTTATCTGCCCATTGGGGTTCTATGAGTTTACCCGCATGCCTCAGAGTATAAGCGGGGCTCCTGCAACCTTTGAGCGTCTCATGGAGAAGGTGTTGGGTGATTTGACTCCCAGACATTGTATAGTCTACCTGGATGATATAATTGTGTTTGGTTCCACTTTGGAGGAACACGACACCAGGTTGTTTAATGTCCTGGACCATCTTCGGCAGGAGGGTCTGAAGCTCTCTGTTGATAAGTGCAAGTTCGCTCGTAAGGTAGTGAAGTTTGTGGGGCATATTGTATCTGCTGAAGGGATTGCTACTGACCCCGAGAAAGTTGCAGCTGTACGAGATTGGCCACGGCCTAACAATGTGACTGAACTTAGATCCTTGTTGGGGTTCTGTAGATATTATCGGAGATTTGTTGAAGGATATTACAAACTTTCTCATCCCTTAAATGGATTGCTGGCAGGGCCTGCCCCCAAGGAGACCAATTCCTTCCAGCCTTCAGTTAAAGCCAGGTGGTCCACAGATTGTGAGGAAGCTTTCCAAACTCTAAAGAAAAGACTCACGGAGGCCCCTGTCCTCGCTTATGCAGATCCTCAGAAACCGTATGTTTTACATGTTGATGCCAGTTACGAGGGACTGGGGGGCATCCTTCACCAGGAATACCCAGTAGGGTTGAAACCGGTTGCATATGTTAGCTGAAGTCTTAATCCAGCTGAAAAGAATTACCCGGTGCACAAATTGGAGTTCTTGGGGTTGAAATGGGTAATTACTGAAAAATTGCATGACTATCTCTATGGGGTTAAGTTTGAAGTGAGAACGGATAATAACCCGTTAACGTATATCTTAACCACTGCTAAGTTGGACGCCGCCGGGCATAGGTGGTTGGCAGCCCTGTCTAATTATCAGTTCTCTTTGAAGTACAAGCCAGGTCCTAAAAATGTGGGGGCTGATGCATTAGCCAGACGTCCTGGACTTCCCCCTTATCTGGAAGAAGATGAATGGGAAGAGATTCCCAGCTTTTCGGTGGCTGCCCATTGTGCCACGGCAGCTATGCAGAATGGTCAAATAGCCTTTTCCGAATGGTAGTGGATTCCCTGGGGGGAAAAGAAGACTGCATTTCGTCTATGTATGCCTTTCCCACAACGTTAGGAGTACCAAAGAGTCGACAACTGAACACTGGTGATATGATTCGGGAGCAAAAGAGAGATCCGGTGGTTCGGTATGTTCGCGAGGCTGTCGCTAGGAGAAATCCTGAGCTTATGAGAAAGACTATACCTAAGGAAAGTCGGATATTCCTGAAGGAATGGGATAAATTGAAGTTTATTGATGGGAGCCTCTACAGGGTTCAGTTGTTTCATGACCACCCGGAAAGGAGACAGTTGGTGCTACCCCAAACCTATTGGCGGATTGTTTTTAGGAGCTTACATGACCAACATGGTCATTTGGGGGTGGAAAAAACTTATGGTCTGATCCGTGATCGGTTTTTCTGGCCGAGAATGAGAGAGGTGGTGGTCGATTACTGTAGGCGTTGTGTCCCTTGTTTGCAAAGAAAGTCTTTACCCACTTGGGCTGCTCCCATGGAACATTTAAAAAGCCAAGAGCCGTTGGATTTAGTCTGCATGGATTTTCTGTGTATTGATAAAGACTCTAGTGGGATTGGAAACATACTAGTTGTAACTGATCATTACACTCGATATGCTCAAGCCTACCCCACTTAGGACCAGAAAGTTGCCACGGTGGCTAAGGTGTTATGGGAGAAGTTCTTTGTTCATTATGGTCTACCCAATCGGCTTCACTCTGATCAAGGGAGAGATTTTGAGAGTCGATTGATAAAGGAGCTGCTAGACTTATTGGATGTCGCACGACTCCCTATCATCCTGAAGGGGATGCTCTTCCTGAGAGATTTAATCGAACACTGTTGGACATGCTGGGTACTCTTTCAGCCACAGATAAACCCTCTTGGAGCCGTCATGTAAGTGCTTTAGTTCATGCCTATAATTGTACTCGACATGAGTCTACTGGGTTTTCGCCCTATTTCCTTATGTTTGGAAGGGAAGCTCGACTGCCTATTGATGTTCAACTGGGGGTTTCCACTGATGGAGTTGGATGTAAGGAGCACTATCAGAATGTGAATCGTCTTCGGACCAGTTTGAAGGAAGCTTATCGCCTGGCTGAGGAAAATGCTGCAAAGGTCAATGCCGGGAATAAAAGACGTTTTGATGCTAAAGTACGGTACAGAGAATTGAAGCCTGGAGATAAAGTGCTCTTGCGAAACTTAGGTCCCAATACAAAGCATAAGCTGGCTGATAGGTGGAGGAAGGAGTTGTTTGAAGTAGTAAGCAAGCTACCAAGTATTCCGGTGTATCAGATTCAGAGTCCAGATGGAAGAGTCAAGGCTTGGCATCGAAACCACTTACTTCCTGTGCCACAAATTCCTCAGATGATTGCTGATCCTGATGTGGTGGAGGATACAGGTGTGGTTCTAAACGACGATGAAAGAGGAGAAGGAGTTCTACCTACAATTGACAGTGGAGAATCACTTGCATCAGGTGGAGGGAGTGACATTATACCCCAAGAAGGTGAATTTGATATTGATGCTCCTCCATTTCAGCCTGATTCTCAAGAAAACTCAGCCCATGACATTGATGTGCAGGGGGGTTTGAATTTGGACTCAGCTGGGTTCAGAGGATCTAACATACCTAACACTGGTGAATTGAGAAGAGGTGATCGGGTTAGGAGGCCTCCCCAACTATTCACTTATGACACTGTGGGTAGGCCCTGCTATGAAGTGCCTAAATATTTTGGCCCTTCTCCGACAGTGATGAGTTTAATTGACGCTCATGCTAGATTGGTACATATGATGCCTGTGTGTTATTAGATGTGGAACCATAAAAGGACTGTGGGTTCGACTATTTGATGGACTAGAATACTGATGTGTTTGAAATGCAGCATCTCTAACTTGTACCTTCTTTTGCAGGTGTTTACTGATAAAGTTTACCTGCCCATGAATGAAACTGTTGCTATTGATATGTTTCTTTCCAGCTATGCCATTGTACCTGGGTTACTCAGGAGAGTTACCTCGAAGAGGTTATAAGGTAATGGTATAGAAATGCAATACATATAGCTAAGTGCAATGTATTTTTGGTCTCTGAAAAGGTTTCTTGCATGATGTGCCTTAACTGCTATATTTTCAGTATTTGCTCTTTGAAAGGTTCCTTGCCGGGACGGAAGGAATTCACCAGGGGGAGAATGTAGGGATGTGAAAATCTTAGACACCCTTACACATTACAGACAGGCACACCCCTAGTAATATGGACACCTCAGTGGGTCCTTATGGGGACCTTGTGTTTATGTCATCCCTGCAGTTCTCACAGTGGATGCTAGATGACACTGTGGTATAATATAAAAGGGCTTGAAAGCCATGAAGTAGAGGCCATTGCTGCTGAACCTTTCCTTTGTTAGGCCACAGAGGTTAGGGGTGCCTGAGTATAGTGAAGTGATAGTTATACCCTTTAATAGATCACTCTAGGAGTGATAGATAGGGTATGTAGTTGAGCCAGAGCCGGGCCAAGGTAGTCTGGCACCCAAGGCAAGTGCTTCAGTCTGCGCCCCCCCACAGTATTCATATATCACAATTTCCAACCTTACCAATTTTCCTTTTCAGTTTTTAATAAAGAAAATCAAATAAAGAAGGGAAGGTTTTAATTAAGAAGGCAGAACAACTCTGTGAGGATAAAATGTTATTTTTACTTTTTACTCCTACTTCATCTCCCAATCCCTCACTCAAAACAATACCAGGTTGTTTGGTTAAATTGGTCCCTAGCAACCAGATAGCTGCTTATATTATAAAATGGAGAGATGCTGAACAAAAACCTAAATTAAAAAAAAAAAAAAGGAAGACCAACTGACTATTGTCTCAGAATATCACTGTCTACATCCTACAAATAGTTAATTCATGACAATATAACACATAGGCCATGGCAGCCTCAGGGCACCATCATAGTAGATACTATAGAAAGTAAATTATATACTATGACCAACAAACGTGAGGTCTGAGGCCCAGAACACATGAAGCCAGCATCACAACAATGAGGTGATGATGTATAGGCACAGCAAATTATTAACAACATTTATTCATTGCTGAACAAATCTAACTTTTTTGCTTTTTAAAGTATTTTATTTAAAATATATGAGTCAAAATAGTTACAGGCAGCACATTAGGCGAAAACTATATGAAAATAATCACAGCACCCATGATGCAGCAGTCTCCCGCCCCCCAGTCACAGCACATGTAACCCCACCAAACACCTCTGCACCACAGCACTCCATACTCCCAGTCACAGCACAAGAACACATCACCAACCCACAATGACACTGCACTGCACTGTCTGGTCTGTGTGTAGTAAATCTTTAAATTTACCATCAGATCAGATGCACTGCCAGTATTACAATTAATGAAAACAGCCAGCTCACCACCTCCCCCCCCATTCATGATTGTCCCCATGTCCAGTACCTTTACAAGTTGCAATACGTTTCTATGCTGGTCATCAACCCCTTTTGGTATGTGCCACACCAACGCGCTGATTCCTGCTGCTTCTGCCGCCAGCCGCTTGAATGCCTTAAGAATGCGCGCGCCAATCAGGGAGCATTGCATAAGTGACAGCCAGGAGAGGGGGGAGCGGATGCGCACAATCGCTTAAGGCAGAGCGGGAAGAGCTTAATTTAGAAGGAAGGTGGCTGTCCCTCACAATAAATCAATGTTTCTATTAAAAGCTAAATAAAACCAGCATTAAAAACAAAATTATATTTCTGAAAAGCGCGCCCCTCTGTGATTGCGCCCTAGGCAAGCGCCTACTCTGCCTACCCCTAGTTCCGGCCCTGAGTTGAGCAGCTCAAAGCTCCGACAAGGATATTAGATTAAGATCCCGGGTATTACTGACCCCATAGTAGGGCCTAAGTGTTAAGCTCAGGGAAGTATGAGTTTCTGAGTTCCACTTAAGGTAATCCTGAAGATTGGGGAAATACCTTCCAACAAGCTGCATTGTTTTCTACATGTACTCTTTACTCTTCGGAGAGTTGTTCTATATTAATACAGTGAGTATGCCTTGTTACCTTGATTAATCTCTGTTTTATTCTATGTTCCATGCTCCATGGTGAACTCTAGTTTTGGTTAATAAACTCCGTTCATTGTTCAAGCAAATAAAACTACTGGCGCCCAATTTCTTGTGCATCGCACACAGTTACAGTTACACTACACCCTGCCTCCACTCCGTTGCGAGGGATTACCCCTGAGAAAGAGAGCTCATCTGTGGTCTCAGCCCACAAAGGAAAGTAGCGTAAACTGCCCTATCATAAAGCAGTTTACTATAGCGCTACACTGGCAATACCAAATTGGTTGGATTAGCTTGTTAAGCCTCAGGTGTGTCCAATCATGAGAAAAGGTACTTAGGGTGGCCAGTTGCATGTGGTGCTTATGTTTGACTCTCCTCTGAAGAGTGACATCATGGGATCCTCAAAGCAACTCTCAAAAGATCTGAAAACAAAGATTGTTCAGTATCATGGTTTAGGAGAAGGCTACAAAAAAGGTATCTCAGAGGATTAAACTGTCCTTTTCAACTGTAAGGAATGTAATCAGGAAATGGAAGGCCACAGACACAGTTGCTGTAAACCCCAGGTCTGGCAGACCAACAAAAATACAGGAGTGCCATATGTGGAGGATTGTGAGAACGGTTACCCAAAGTTCACCTCCAAAGACCTGCAAAAACATCTTGCTGCAGATGGTTTATCTGTACATCATTCTACAATTCAGCACAATATTCACAAAGAACATCTGTATGGCAGGGTGATGAGAAAGAAGCCCTTTCTGCACTAACGCCACAAAACAGAGTCGCTTGTTGTAGGCAAAAGCTCATTTAGACAAGCCACAGTCATTTTGGAACAAAGTGCTTTAAACTGATGAGACAAAAATTTAGTAATTTGGTCATAACAAAAAGAGCTTTGCATGGAAGAAGAAGAATACCGCATTCCAAGAAAAACTCCTGCAACCTAATGTCAAATTTGGCGGAGGTTCCATCATGCTGTGGGACTGTGTGGCCAGTTCAGGGACTGTGGCCCTTGTTAAAGTCGAGGGTCGGATGAATTCAACCCAATATCAACATCAGGATAATGTTCAAGCATCAGTCACAAAGTGGAAATTACACCGGGGTTGGCTATTACAACAAGATAATGACCCTAACACACACTTTAAAATCTACAAAGGCATTTATGCAGAGGGAAAAGTACAATATTCTGGAATGGCCGTCACATTCCCCTGACTTGAATATCATCAAGCAGGCTGTCCATGCTTGGTAGCCATCAAATTTAACTGATCTGGAGAGATTTTGTATGGACTAATGATCAAAAATACCGCCATCCAGAATCCAGACACTCATCAAAGGCTATAGGAGACGTCTAGAGGCTGTTACATTTGCAAAAGAAGGCTCATCTAAGTATTGATGTAATATCTCTGTTGGGGTGCCCAAATTTATGCACCTGTCTTATTTTGTTATGATGCATATTGCATATTTTCTGTTAATCCAATAAACTTTATGTCACTGTTGAACTACTACTGTTTCCAAAAGGCATGTTATTACATGTTTATTACATGTTACTAAATGGAAGTTGCTACTTTGAAAGCTCAGCCA
The DNA here is from genome assembly GCF_017654675.1 of Xenopus laevis. Classification (NCBI taxonomy): domain Eukaryota; kingdom Metazoa; phylum Chordata; class Amphibia; order Anura; family Pipidae; genus Xenopus; species Xenopus laevis. The sequence goes on from NC_054377.1 coordinate 38,785,859, forward strand.
ATGATAAAAAAAACTCCAAATAATTAAGAAGGCATGTACATTGTTCTTTTAATAATTTTCTGCCAGAGCTGGTATATTAAATGTAACAGTGCAAATATTTTTGCCCACAATGTTGTACGGATTATATATACTCGGTGCATGTAGCTGGCAAATAATAAGCAAAAACATGCTATACTGTATATCAAGTACAAGGTACTGTTTTATTATTATATTAAAAATAATCTTTATTAAACAGCACTCTGGGAAATGACAATGGTCTGCTTTGAGTTCTACTTCAAACAGCAGTACTTGATACTGTTTTTAAACCAAATGTATAGTAAATTTCTTTTAGTACCACTGAACTAACCAATGTGGAAATTAAGTTAAAAAAAGCATACCAAGCCTGGGCAGATACCAGCACCATCCCCCAACACCCTCTAACCAGCATTCTATTATTCTAGAGATGTATTAGGCAGAATCCTATTATTCTGCCCATATTGTATTTGAGTATTAAAGGCCAGCTTGCTTACTTCAAAGGAACTGACAGGGAAAATAGAAAGAGAAATTCAGGAACAATGACCCAACAAAATTCACATCAAATAATCCTGCACTGAAAATGAGAATCTGGGGGGTCCTTTAATTATCACTCACAACCTCAATGTCATGCAGCATAAAAGAACTGCGATCTAACAGAAATAAATAAAGTGACGAGTTATCAGGACCAGTAGATTCTGCTGAAAGCCACATCCAGCAGCAGACACTAATGTCCATTTTAACTTTTGTATTAGTCTATAAGAATATTCTTTATTATATGTTATAAAAAGGGTTTAACAAAAATATGACCCCATTTCTTCACACCTAACATTAACCTACTATATCGAAAGACTAAACAAACCTTAAGTTAAAATTGCTTTTTAAAGCATTCTACAAATTTGGTACCTTTATAAAAAGAGAAAAAAGCATCTAGGGAAAGATAATTATTATTATTAACATGTATTTATATAGCGCCAACATATTGCGTAGCACTGTGCAAACTGTTATAATGGTTAATAGATAAGTAAGGAGTAGTCTGACAAAATATTACAGAGGTCAGAAATTCAGTTCCTGCCAGTACACAAGAAGATTGTGTGTTCTCCACAAAATGCAAGGGTTCCTTTTGGGTAACACACACACTTCAAAAACACAGGTTATCTGTCTCTAGAAATAAATAAAAGACTAGTGAATGTATGGGATAAGCACTCAGTCATGTCCACTGTGGAAGAGATGTGGATGTGACTGATGAACAATTACAAATGCAAATGCATCTGAGTTTAGAAGGATGCAATGTTGTGCACATTATTAAAGGTATTTCCATCTAAACACACTCCGTACACGTCCGTATTTTTGGGCTGATGCAAGGTAATCGTGGTCAGGGCCGCTCCTGCAATGAAGCAAGGTGAAAGTATTGCCCCAGGTGGTAGCGAGCGGGCAGTTACAAAGGGCGGCAAAAAGCTTCTTTAAAGGAGAAATTAACCTGTGGGGAAAAAGCCCCCTACCCCACACCCCAGGTAGACCTCCCTCCTCCCCCCAGGCTAACTACCCCCCCTCCAGGGAGATGCTCCATACTCCATACTTACCCCTCGGCCCAGATTCTTCCAACGAAGTTCCACGCGTCCATCTTCCGACTCCTCTGTAAGTTGACTGAGAGATCTGCAATTTCTGTGTAATTCCGTGCATGCGCAGTTGTCGAAAATCGGCAAACTGCTCCAACTGCGCATGCGCAGAAATACTGACCTCTCAGTCAACTTACCAAGGAGCCGGAAGATGGACATATCAGGTGCAACTGCAATGTTGTGCTTAACCACAGTGAAGCAGTATTTGGGGGAAAAACTCAGCATTGTGGGGGAAAAAATCTGGAGAAATCCATCCAAATTTCAGAAACTACTGTAAATAATAATCCATTGTTTTCAGTACTGCTGTGATTCCTCAGGTCCCTGAGAAAGAGTACAGCAGGTACCACAATCATTCGAAAACTAGAAAAATTAGCAATATATTGAAAAAAAAAAGTTTGAGCACAAAAGTACAACAGTGCTCAAAACATATTTTTTTCAATGAGTGTGGTACCTGCTGTACTCTTTCTCAGGGACCTGAGGAATCCTGAAATTTGGATGGATTTCTCCAGATTTTTTCACCCACAATGCTGAATTTTTCCCCCAAATACAGCTTCAGTGGTTGAGCACAACATTGTGCTCTTTGAACACAGCAGTGCTAGAAACGTTAAGATTTTTTTTCAGTAAATCACTTATTTACACTAGTTCTCCAGAATGACTGTAGTACCTATTTTTTTGTTTATATTTAGTTTTTACCAGCACCTGGGACAGCTGACCTATATAGTAAAGGGTAGTGCTCCTATCTGTCCATATACTGATGTATGTGTATATATATATATATATACATATATTTATATATATATATATATATATATATATATATATATATATTTGCATGAATAGCCTTTAACTATTTACTGTGCACCCGAGGCAAGCTACACAAGCAGAGTGCTGCCGTTAAGAAGTTATTTCGGCTATTCATGCAGATTTGAATACACTTTGATAACTTTGATGCACAAGATATCTCGGTGTTGCTGGTCTTTTTTGTAAAATAGCTGAACCGTGCACCCAAGGCAAGCTACACAAGCAGGGCGCTGCCCTTAAGAAGATATATATATATATATATATATATATATATATATATATATATATATATATATATATATATATATATATATATATATATATATATATAACATCAAAATTAGCCAGCACTCATGTTACAAAAAAAGTTCCTGTGTGCAGTCATAAAATATAGAATAATCGAACTACAATGTCTGCAGGTCTTAAAAAGTGAAAAGGTTATTTATTTGATAAAGGCTAGAGTGCTAACCGAAACGTCAGTTCTTTTCAATAAATAACCTTTTAAAATTTTAAGACCTGAGAGTACGGACATTGTTGTTCGAATATATATACATATATATATATCTATATATATATATATATATATATATATATTTATAGTATAATGTTGTAACGCAATCCCAAAGGAAGAAATGGATAACTTGCCTAGGTGCATCCAAGTACTATACATATCCATATAACAGAAATGGAAGCACTTATGACTTGCTCATAAGTAAGATCTATACATATCCATATAACAGGAAGCATTCATGGGACTTGCAAATAAGTGAGATAATTTGCAAATAAGTGAGATAATTTGCTGTCAAAGGTCAAGATGACCTTTTTAAGACATTCCAAAAATTTAAAAACTGCTAACTCTTGGAAATTTGGAATATAAACAAATATTTACCCATTTTGGATTCAGCAGAATTTGTTCTTTCTGAAAATATATCGTCTTTGTACTGTTAGGGGGTTGGATGACATTATATGCATAGAGGGTGCTTATTTTGCATGGCACAAATGTATTCAGGCCTTAGCAAGGTTAGCGAATAAATTGTCATATTATATCATAAAGTGCCACTCTGGTGGTACCAAGATATTTAATTTATTTACTTTACACAGTGTAATATCTTTACTCCAATAAATATTTGTTGAAATTAAGAGACAGGACAGCTTTTACGTTGTTCCCATTTTATTTAGGAAGATGTATGCATATTAAGTCACTTAAAACCAGCACAGAGAAATACATTCTAGACCTATTCTGGCAAAAAACTGGTTACAAATACCACAATAGTTTGTACTTGGTTCCTGGGATCCTGCACTGTGTTAATTCCCTGAGCATTTGCTAAGACTGCTGCAATCTACAGAAGGACCAGTGCTGGCAGCATATTAGAGAAGCCTAGCAGGAATGCTGAAGGCAGTGCCCCAGGAGCTGCTTTGGGATGGAGAAATCTGGCTACCTGCGGCTGCTCTTTGTTTGCAAGATTCCCAGAATGAAGGGGGGGGGGCACATTAAAAAAACACACACACACACTATCAAATGCACACAGGGCCCAGGATCTATGGAAGGAGCAGATCAAACCTGTGGCTAGTTGTTTTTGCACAGCATCTACAGAATAATATTTTGCCCAGAGGAATGACTTAGACAGGTAAAATGAGGAGACTTGAAACACTAGTAAGCCTTTCTATAGTGTATAGGGATACATACAAAGTTCATATATTGTTCTTGATCATGGTAATTTATTACACTCTCTTATTAACAATGTAAAGTAGACAGAACTTTTTTTTTTTTTTTTTTAAAAAAGGCCATAGTATATATTGGGTACTGTGATCTCTCTTAAACAGGGTTGCAGAAAAATGCTTTATAAAAGGAAAAATATATTCCAGGCTACTCCCGGCTAAAACTGGCAGCGGAGTTGATTAGGTACCCCTCTCTTCATGATTACACATGCACTGATCGGCAATCTTAGGTGTTGAGCTGAGGTCTGGTGTCTATGGCAGCACTGGCCTAAATACAGCCCTGCAATTAAGCCACGTTATAAAAAACATGCAAGATGGAAATTAAGAGAGTTTAAACCAGGGTTATGTCGGTAGTCCAAGTTAAAGGGAATCTCTCAGTACCAGCAGGCAGGTGAGCTAGGGAAGAGTAGCCATGGGAATCAGTACCTCATGGCCAAGTTCAAAAATCAGGGAGGGAATAGCTGAATAGAAAACCACCACAAGCAAGATCTCAACAAATCTGCCCTGTATTGCATGATGGAAAGAATACCAATATTGAAGATAACATTTCAACACTAAATTACATGTTGCTCCATTCTGGAGACTGTGAAGTACAAGGAACATCAGTATGTACATGTTAACAGATACATACCAAACCTGGTGTTTATCCATGATTGGTAAATGTTTTACCTGTTACCAGTCTTTTCAAAAAATGTATCTTTTACATCTTACTGTAACAGAATCAAATAATGCATCTTTTTCCTTTTTTCTACCTCCCTAATAATCTGAGGGGCAGATATATCAGCACTTTGACTCTTTTTTAAAAAAATCCTACTATTTTGTCGCAAAATGTTTGGGAAATATAGCTTTGTGTTAAAATACAATTATGTTCCTGCTGCCAACTCTCCTTTTACCTCAGCAGAGCATACAATGTGCTTTAGTATACTTATGTGCACATGTTATTCAATAATTTGTCTCATTGCAATATTGGCCAGAACCCATGGACTACAATCATGACTGTATTTCCAATTTTCCCTACTATATTCCTATCACCCACAATCCCATTCTGTACAAACTGCAGGAACTAAAGTCCATATTACTTATTACCTCTAAATTCAAATTGTGCAACCCAACTGCATGCAGAAGCTTCAGTCCAGTCCCACCAGTGGCACATGGGATATCCATTAATCTCTGACGAATTGCAAGGAAATGCATTCAAAAAGGGAGATGGAAGCAGATCTGATTTTATAGTGGAGATTACCATTCTCCACTGTTCTGGCAACCCACCATGAACATAAACGAAAACAATTATGGTGACAAGTACTGCTCTGAAAATGTATTCACGGGTTTCTTAGCTTTCTTGAGCTAAACAGGGAAATTGGAGCTATTCCTCATTCGGTCCTTTCAAGGTAGATAATTAGACCAGTGTAGTCAACACAAATGGGCCAAGGGAGGGAGCTATATACTGGTATTATTAACTATTAACATCACAAGGAAATAGACTACAGTAAACAACACTCTCCCTTCACCCTTTGTTGTGACTATTTTGGTCCACAGATAAGCAAAAGTTAATTAAGCAGGGGCATTGAATTATCTATCTCGCTTCTGCCCTTGTTAGTTTTGAAAATGACATTAAAAAAAACATATGCTTTACCTGATTGAAGACAAAAAGTAAAGTCATATGAAAAATTTTGGGAACCCCTCTTGATTCTTTGGAGTTTTGTTTATCATTGGCTGAGCTTTCAAAGTAGCAACTTCCTTTTAATATAATAGCATGCCTTTTGGAAACAGTAGTATTTTAGCAGTGACATAAAGTTTATTGGATTAACAGAAAATATGCAATATGCATCATGACAAAATTAGACAGGGGCATACATTTGGGCACCCCAACAGAGATATTAAATCAATACTTAGTTGAGCCTCCTTTTGCAAATGTAACAGCCTCTAGATGTCTCCTATAGCCTTTGATTAGTGTCTGGATTCTGGATGGCGGTATTTTTGACCATTCGGCCATACAAAATCTCTCCAGTTCAGTTAAATTTGATGGCTGCCGAGCATGGACAGCCTGCTTATGATATCCAAGTCGGGGACTGTGACCACCATTCCAGAATATTGTACTTCTCCGTCTGCATAAATGCCTTTGTAGATTTCAAAGTGTGTTTAGGGTCATTGTCTTGTTGTAATATCCAACCCCTGTGTAACTTCCACTTTGTGACTGATGCTTGAGCATTACCCTGAAGTATTTGTTGATATTGGGTTGAATTCATCCGACCCTCGACTTTAACAAGGGTCCCAGTCCCTGAACTAGCCACACAGCCTCACAGCATAATGGAACCTCCTCTAAATTTGACAGTAGGTAGCAGGTGTTTTACTTGGAATGCTGTATTCTTCTTCCACCATGCAAAGCTCTTTTTGCTATGACCAAATAACTAAATATTTGTCTCATCAGTTCAAAGCACTTTGTTTCAAAATGACTGTGGCTTGTCTAAATGAGCTTTTGCATTCAACAAACGACTGTTTTTTGGTGTTAGTGCAGAAAGGGCTTCTTTCTCATCACCCTGCAATGTTTTTTGTGCAAATTGTGCTAAATTGTAGAGCGATGTACAGATACACCATCAGCAGCACGATGTCCTTGCAGGTCTTTGGAGGTGATCTTTGGGTTGCCTGTAACCATTCTCACAATCCTCCACATATGGCACGCCTGTATTTTTCTTGGCCTGCCAGACCTGGGTTTTACAGCAACTGTGGCTGTGGCCCTCCATTTCCTGATTACATTCCTTACAGCTGAAACAGACAGTTTAAACCTCAGACATAGCTTTTTGTAGCCTATCCCTAAACCATGATACTGAACAATCTTTGTTTTCAGATCTTTTGAGAGTTGCTTTGAGGATCCCATGCTGTCACTCTTCAGAGAGTCAAACAGAAGCACCACATGCTATTGGCCACCTTAAATACCTTTTGTCACGATTGGATACACCTGCCTATGAAGTTCAAGGCTTAACAAGCTAATCCAACCAATTTTGTGTTGCCAGTGTAGCGCTATAGTAAACTGACTTGTGCTAGGGCAGTTTTAGCTACTTTCCTTTTTGGGCTGAGACCACAGATGAGCTCTCTTTGTCAGGGGTAAGCCCTCGCAACGCGGTGGAGGCAAGGGTGTAGTGTAACTGTATGAGATAGCATAATGATGGGCGCCAGTAGTTCTTTAACGTTTGAACCAAGAACTGTGTTTATTGAACAATAGCACATAGATCATTCAGCACATTGATCCACAATGGAGCATAGAACATACACAGCAGCATAAAGGAAACATATACTCACAGCACGTATAGGCTGAATCCCCACAGGCTAGGGAATATACAGCAGAGAGTAAGTTGACAGCATGTGATGGGTATTGCCCAGTTTTCAGGATATCTTCCAGTGGCAGACTAGGGGAACTCCTGGCATCCCTATCTCAACACTTGGTTCCTTAGTCTGGGTCAGTAATATCCTGGGAATTTAATCCCTCTAATCTCGTCGGTGGAGCCTTGAGCTGCTCAACTAAATAACCTTTCTATCACTCCTAGAGCGATCTATAAAACGAGTATAGCTGTCTAATTACTAGGGCCAAGGCGCCTAGTGTCGACACTACCCATTCCCTTCCAGCCTGCTTGGTTGGGCTAAAGCAATGGATCCAGAACACATGGTTCCTAAACCTTTTATACTCTGGCACAGTGCCATCTGGTGTACACTGTGTGAACTACAGGGGTTACATAAGCACAAGGTCCCCATAAGGACCCACTGAGGTGTCCATATTACTAGGGATGTGCCTGTCTGTAAAGTGTGAGGGTGTCTAAGATTTTCACATCCCTACACCAGTAATCAGTATTGAGCAGTTGCATGCATTCAAATTTGCAAAATTTCAAGGGTACCCACATTTTTGCACAGCCATTTTCACATTTGATATAATTTCATACAACTGAATACTGCTTCACTAAAAATCTTTGTTCAGAAAACACCCCTGTACTCAGATGTTCCTGGGATATGAAAGACATACAACTGTTAACTTTTTTGTTGAAAGTGGAGTCTCGGAGTATACCAGCACTCACCATATGCCAAGTCAAATCCCGGGTGCTCCTCATAATTAGGAATAATAGAAAGTATTTAGGAGCACTCACGAATACAGCTTCAAGTGACTTTATTCAAATTTTCACACAATCCTCCACATCTACGCGTTTCGGTTCTCCTTGATATTATGTATGTATGTATGTATATATATATATATATATATATATATATATATATATATATATATATATATATATATATATATATATATATATATATATATATTGTGAAACACATGATGTCTTTTAATTTTTCACTTTCTATTCAGGCACGAAGCAAACAAAGCTGCCTCAAATTCTTTTCTACTAATATATTTTGTTACCACAGCTATACTTTTGGATATGCTATACAGTCCTGGGGAATATGTTGGTGGCTATATAAAGTGCTGACTTCTTTTTTTGTTACTTAAATATTTCTGAAGTTAAAAAAAAAGATTTATACTCTGTGCTTTTAGAAGTTCAAACAAGCATTGTATCTTCAGAGCTAATTACAAGCCATAAACACAATTTATGGTCATATAATTTGGATAAATAAAAACACTATTAACTGCTCATCAATTAGATAATAAAGTGCAAACCTAAAGTGGTTTTGTTCATGGCATTACAAGTCACTGAGGAATTTTTCTGCTAGAAAGAAAGAAACCTAGAAAGAAACTGTACAGAATCAGAGAAAGTAGCAAGTTCTCTTTATACAGGAGAGCATTAGGGGGCAAATTCACTAAGATTCGTAGTTGCGCCAGGCGTAACTTCGCCAGGCGTAGTTTCGCCAGTGCTCCGCAAATTCAGAAAAATCCGAAGTTGCGCTCAGGGGTAGCGTAAGGTTGCGAAGTTGCGCTAGCGTTGATTCGCTAAGCGAAGCAAAGTTATGCTAGCAATGTTTAATTTGCATACGGCGCCAAATTCAAATTTCAATGGAGGAATATGTAGCAGCACTACAAATGCTTGGGAAACCTTCAAAACATCAAATAAAATTTTTATTTTGCCCTACACATGTGCCCACTGTATAGTTAAGTTGCCATGAGTTAGGAAATGTAGGGGGGAAGGAGGGGAGCCCCAAAAAAATTGCGATCTTTTTCAGCCTATCACCCATAATATAGAAAAAACGCCAGCGTGTTTTGGGACTTAGAAAAAATTTGAACTTTTTTTGAAGCAATCCCCATCTTCTCCATTGCGCTTCGCCTGGTCTGAGGTGGCGAAGGAAGTCTAGCGTAAAAAGTAGCGTTCAGTACAATGCGCGTGTTAGTGAATTTGCGTAGTTACGTCCGTTGCGCAAATTCGCCAGGCGTAAGGGTGCGAAGTAACACTAGCGAATTTACGCCATCGTTCGTTAGTGAATTTGCGAAGTAACGAAAATGACCAACGCTAGCGAATTGACACTAGCGTTAGGCGCTTCGGCGCTTACTGAATTTGCACTAAGGTGTATTCATTTCTTTAGAGCAATTTCTCACATTGCATGCTGGATTGATTAAACTTTTTATTGCATATAACTTTAATTGCTCATGGATCAACTGCCCAGCGCCAATTAAATGCTACACCAAGTCATCAAAAACTTAATATTAACCTCTATGTTGCAAAAGCAAAACAGGTATGGGAAATATTTTTTTTAAAACTGCACTGCATATTCTAGATAGGGCCTTACCAGTGCTCAAGTATTCCTTGCTTGTACAAATACAGTATCTAAACAGCTTACACATGGCATTCGCACATAGCAGACATGTTTAGTTCTCACCAAAGTAACTGTTGGGAGTACTAAAGCACCCAGCACTCCATACCAACTCTTGTAGATATACCCATACAACAGGCTATTCATTAGTCCTAGGTTATGATCGTGTCCAACCTGTGTCCATGGAGTACAACATTTGTTTTCTAAGCAAGTTTCTAAGATAGTTGATCTAGACAAAGGTTAAAAACCCTCATCTGGAGCCTCTCCAATTTGCCTCAAAGGGAAAAAAATCTTTCTGATTCCAAGAGGCCAATCAGAGCTTAGTTTAAAATTAAAAAGAAAATAATTGCTCTGGAGAACAATTCTGCATGCTACTTTAATTCAATCAATTACCATTATCTTGTGCTCCAGCTTTTACAGATGTCCCCTGAATCAGCTGCGTTAAACTTGCACATTTCTGGATTGGGTCACCTGCGTTCACTCTCCTCTTGCTGTGGCCCTTATCACTTGCTCCCATTCAGCACTGGCCCTGCACAGCCATTCTGTATTGCATTTTATCTGCTCACACAGACTCCAGCCTGGCAAAGCTACCAGCAATGCATCTGCTGAGACATCCCTGGAAACAGTGCAGTATTACTTCCTTGATCCTTTGGGAGTTTATTACACAGCAATGGCTCTCCCACAACAAACCTAGATCTAAAACCACCCCCTCTTCTGCAGTCGTTAAAAATTGGCAGCCTAGTGAGGAGCTGGGAGAACAAAACCACACATTTAGATTAATAAAGCATTTGTTGATTCTGCAGAAACTTAGCAAGCCCTTTAGAATTACACCGGAGACATTGAGCAGCCTCAGTAATTTTCTGTTATATTATCTTTCTTGTAAAATGCTTCCCCAGGCTCAAGTCCCAAAGGGTTCAACTATCACAGTGACAGACCAAAATCAATGTGTACTCACCTATTGACATTTTTACATAGTTTTTGGATTTAGTATCCTGCCCAGAACACAATCAAATCTTCTGGCAAGCAAATAGCAGGCACTTAGCTGGTCTGCTATTAGAGTTACAAAGGAAAAAATGCAAGCACCCAAGGGAGGCAGGAGAGACGGCGGTGACGTCAGGGGTAATTGGGTGTCTGAGAGACTGCCAGCGGCTGGCCTGGCACTCCAGGGAAAGCACTGAACTGAGCTGCAATTCTAATAAAGGAAAGCAAATTCTAGAAAGAAATATGCACGCTTATATGGATACACTAGTATTTTCGGCCTAGAAAATATATAAAAAGGTTTGAGAGACTGTACATGTATGCAGGCAAGTTAACAGGGAATAATTTACCTCCTCCTGTCATATATAAATCTATTAGAAGTCACGGAGGATTACTGTGACCACATAAAAGCACAAGGTCACAGACCATTGAGGTGACTTCTAATAGTCTTTTTTAATCTTAGTTAAAATATCAATAGCATGTCCATGTTACAGACAGTCAGCACTGGTACTAGACACTACTATGGGAATGCAAAGCCACCATTAGGGATAATGGGGCCCATACTACTAAGTTACCAGAGTCATCCCCACTGGAGGGGATCAATTATTAGCACACAGGTCTTCTGGGGCCCCTGTGCAGTGGGTCATTCCCACAAGAACAATGGGAATGGCCATGCCCCTGACCCAACCCAGACATACCCCTTATTGGCCCCATTGGCTTCTGTGGCATACTGGAAGTTGTAAAACTGTTGCAATCCTTTAAGCCCTTTAGTTTGATTAATTTAAGCACCATTAAGACCACTTAACAGATGCTATTTGTTACATTAATTCTGCTGTTCAGCAGGACTTTAATTTGTTTATCCTTTCATCTCCTCTAAGTAAGTCAAGTAACAACTATAGGTTCTCCGATGCAGTGGTGCAGAATCAAACTAGCCTACTGGGATACAGAGAAAAAATCCAAATATGCCCTGCTCCTGCTGGGCCCTGCATGCTGACAGACTGCCTTCCTCCTATCTGGTCCTCCTTATCTGCCTGCCTCCTGTGGACTTCATGCCTCCCAGCTGGGCCCCACCATCTACCTTTACCCTGCTGAGCCCTGTCAACTGGCCAACAAAACTTTCGCTCATTTGAAAAGTCGATGAAAAAAGTGGAATGTAAAGCATTTTTAAAAATTTAAGCAAAAGGGGGATATGGAAGTCACTGGCTGGTCTTGGCTTATTGCGACCCCTAACACAGTGTGGCCAGAGAGGTACTATTACGGGGTATGGACTGCGAAAAGGCTCTTCTGTAGAGGAGGCCAGGGACAGTGAGGGCATGGGAAGAAGCATCAGAATGGCACAAAAAAATCTGCATATGGGCAATGAATGTTTATTGTGTAAGAGACTGACTTGCTTATTGGGGAAATTTTGGCTAATGGTAAGACTGTCAGGGAGCCGGGAGCTCCCTCCAGGGAGGTAGTCAGGATCGAGGAGGAAGCCCTCTTGAGGGAACAAGGTCGCGGTGTCCAAAGGGTTAATCAAAAGGGTAGTCGAGATCCAGGCAAAAGTTCACAGGCAGGCAGATATCAGCAAAGTCCAAAGTCCAGACAAAGGGTCAGAATATAAATCAGGAACAAGATTAGGCAATAAGGCACACAGGAAACCCAGGATACACTTTAGGGAAGTAATCCTATTCTTGGGCGCCATTCTGGCGTCTGGATGGTGTTTTTATTTTGAATTTGGCGCCATTGACGTCATTGACGTCCTTGCGCCGACGTCGGCGCACTGACGTCATCGCGCCGGCGCCGCTTACCCACGTGGCGGCCATGGGCGCCGCCATTTTGGGAGCGACGCCGGCAGGAGAGGACGCGCCGCCCGGAGCTCCTGGACCTGCTCCGGGCGGCGATCGCGACAAAGACACCGGCAGTGTGACCAGCATGCTGCTTGGGGAAGTCGCAAGCCGAGTCATAAGCAACTCATAAGTGGCACTAAAGTAGGGGAATGGGAACAATTGTTCAAGCTGGAACGAGGCTTTTGTAACATCTGGTGCTTTTTTACTGGATGAGAAAATGCCAACTGCACCCTGTTCAGTAAGCACTGAGAGACACCTAACCATCCTGTCAGTGCTTAAATCGGGCAGATATCAGCTCGAATGCCTGCTCTTACAAAGACAGACAGACCACATGCCTGTCAGTGCTTAATGAACAGGGAGCCGATTGACCTTATAGGTGGGCATTTTGCCTGAAGAAGGGGTCTGTGTGCTCTGAAAGCTTGCAATTGTTACTTATTCAGTTAGCCAATAAAAGGTATTGCCAAACTTAACATTTTCTGCACATATAGTTGGGGGGAATTCTGAAGGCACAAAATCTTTCCAGGGAACACAGACATTTCTTTAAAATACCATTATTTACAATAAAAAAAGAGAATGGCTACAAAAAAAATCTGCTCCACCTACATATGCTTATATTTAGTTTTATATTTGCTTGGGTGGATGCTAAGAAACAGAATGTTAAACTGTGTCCTCATGGCTCCATAGAACATACAGACATGGAATAGTGAAAAAAAAAACTAATGCTTGAGAATAAAGGAAGCAGAGTATTGTACTCGTTAGCCATAGTGCAAAATAAGTTTTAAAATGTTTTTGTGGTAATGTAATATCATTTATTAACATATATTATAATGTAAGTGTTCAAGAAAAAAAAAATTGGCATCTTTATGATGTTACAATTTTTTTTACTATGTTTTATCAAAAGCTTGCATTGCATCAATTATTGTTTTTAATTTTTGAAAAAGAAAGAAAGAACAGAGCACTCCATTAACAGAGCTTTAAACTGCAACACTAGCCATGGTACTAACAGCTCTGGGATAAAAACCAGAAGCAAAAGACATCTATTGACTTGTAACTACTACAGACAGTTTAAAGGGTTAGCTACCATTTCAAACACTTATTTTCAGTTAAAGAGTTCAATTTTGAGTTTTGAAACCTAAGAACATCAGAGGTTGTGTAGCGAGTATGGAAGCTGTAAAGCATTTATTGTATGTTAGGCTAATGCTAGATAGGGCTGAAACCCTGAAATGCCACTACGCTGGCATTAGAATCCTGTCCTGTACCAGAATGACTTTGTCGATAGGGGTGCAGGCACACAAGGCTGATTGAGACAAAGAAACAATATTGCTCCAATATTAGCCGCATGTGCCTGCACTTGGACTAACACAATTGTGCAGACAAGACAGGATACTAATGCCAGCGTAAGAGCTGATTCTCAGCCTGCGTATTTCAGATGGCCATTTCAAAGCCCTGTCTTGCATTAGCCTTAAAGGAGAAGGAAAGTCGTCTAGCACTTGGGGGTGCCAAATGTTATTTACTTATCTGAAACCCCAGGACGGTGCTCCTAACAGCAGTAAACTGCACAGTCCGGGGTTCTTCCAGTGAGCACCACGGAGCTATCCATTTTCGGCTTCCTCTTTCTATAAATTTCATCTGACATGTTGGTATTTCTGACCTGGTGCAGTCCTTTCTTAGTCCACATAATTAGCCATAAATCCAAGGCCCAGGTTTAGTCCATTCTTCAAAGAATTGAAAGTTTCCATTCATTTGTATTCCCACACTTTTCTTTCATTATCTGTTTTAAAATTGCCCTTAAGAACCAAAATTCTTAAATCCTTTATGGAGTGATGAGGGCCATTGAAATGATTTCCTATTGGTGTGTGCAGGTTTTTTATTGGTTATAGTGAATCGGTGGTGTGTATTTCTCTTTCTCAGACTTTGCCCAGTCTCTCCTATATAAACCCCCTGTTATGCATTTAGTGCATCATATTAAGTACACCACATTGGAAGAAGAACAGTCGTAGTGGTCATGGGTGCTGTATTCCTCTAATGTGGAGACAGGGTTAAATCAGGGTTAAATCAACCATCCTGACCAAGCAGAAGAAACAAAACCACAATTTGAGTGCCCAAGAAAGGAATGCCATTCAATGTCTCAAGAACAACAAACACATCATCATCAAACCAGCCGATAAAGGGGTGCAACGAATCAACGCTAGCGCAACTTCGCAACCTTACGCTACTCCTGAGCGCAACTTCGGATTTTAGTGAATTTGCGGAGCGCTGGCGAAACTACGCCTGGCGAAGTGTGGCGAAGTGCGGCGAAGTTACGCCTGGCGCAACTACGAATCTTAGTGAATTTGCCCCTAAATGCTTCCTAAAATCCACAAAGAAGGTAACCCTGGATAACCTATAGTATCTGGGATTGGCACTCTTACAGAGGGCATATCAGGATGGGTTGAGCAGATCTTACAACTTGTTGTAAGGGGCACAACAAGCTATTTACAACTGATCCGCTAAACAAACTGGCAGGCAAAGGACCACTTCCAGAGGGTACCATTTTGACAACAATGGATGTGGAATCATTATATACAAACATTCCACACAAGGATGGTATAGATGCCTGCAAAACATTTCTGGAAAAGCATGATCTACCATCCCAAGCAGTTGTACAACTGATTGAGTTTACATTAACACACAACTGTGTGTTATGGGTACACACTTTGAACCCCAGTATTCCAACCTCTTCATGGCAAAACTAGAAGAGGACTTCCTCTCCACCTGCAATACCAAGCCTTTGACATACCTCCGCTATATAGATGACATATTCATATTCTGGACAGATACTGAACAAGAACTTACTCAGTTTCACAAACAGTTTCAAGACTTTCATCCAACCATCAATTTGAAAATGAGCTACTCTCCCACTCACATCCACTTTCTGGACACAAACATTCACATCAGGGAAAATACTATTCAACTACCATATATCGTAAGCCAACGGACAAACCATCAGATCTAATGTATGACAGCTTTCACCCTGACCACACTAAACACTCAATAATCTACAGCCAGGCTTTACAATACAATCGTATATGTTCGGACACCACTGAAAGATACCACCACCTCAAAACACTCAAAGCAGACTTCATCAACAGGGGCTACAACCCCATGATTGTAGATCAATACGTTCATGCAGCCACCAGGATTCCCAGAACTCACCTTCTGCAATATAAACAAAAACCTGAAATAAATCGGGTACCCCAAGTGGTCACATACAATCCACATCTAAGGACCCTCAGAAAAATAGCCAGAGATCTACAAGATAAACTTCAGGACGAGAGGCTCAAGAGCATATTCCCGGACCCACCACTCCTAGCATTCAGACAGCCTCCCAACCTAAAGTCACTAATAACAAGAAGTGCCTTATTGCAACCCACCAACAATGGAACATATCCATGTGGCAAAAAACAATGCAAAACCTGCCCACACATCCAGACTTCAGACAAAATACCAATTCCAGACACATTAGAGGAATACAGCATCCATGGTCACTACAACTGTTCTTCTTCCAATGTGGTGTACTTAATACAATGCATTAAATGCATAACAGGGGGTTTATATATAGGAGAGACTTGGCAAAGTCTGAGAAAGAGAAATAAACACGACCAATTCACTATAACCAATAAAAAACTGGACACATCAATAGGAAATCATTTCAATGGACCTCATCACTCCATAAAGGATTTAAGAATTTTGGTTCTTAAGGGCAATTTCTAAAACAGATAATGAAAGAAAAGTGTGGGAATACAAATCAATGGAAACTTTCAATTCTCTGAAAAATGAACTAAACCTGGGCCTTTGATTTATGGCTAATTATGTGGACTAAGAAAGGACTGCACCAGGTCAGAAATACCAACATGTCTGGATATGGACTAAGAGATCATATGGAATTCCTTTGATTCTACACTTCAATAAATCAGCCCTAATTTATACTCAGCCTCTTTGACCCACATTATCCTCTACCTTATCTGCAGATACCCTCCTAAATAACTTTGACACCTTACACATAGATTGACATTCCTATTTGTTGGTCATTTGACCTATGAGCTGAATGTTGTATATATACCAGAGAACACTACATATTCATTGTAATCAGCTTGAAAAAGGAACTACAATGTTCTAAAAGCTTGCTATGATTATATTAGTTAGCCAATAAAGGTATCACCTTTATACCACTTTTGTTATTATTTTTTTATTTCAAAAGGTTTGCCCTGTAACATTTTTACTGGCTAACATGGTACAGCAACTTTACCTGGGACTAAGTAAGCAAGATCCTTTATGGAGAAAAACCTAAGGGTACTTGTGAAAACAATATTTATCTGAAATCAGATAAAGCCAATCAGCAGCAGAAATGGGCAGCTATGCATTGTCTTGAATTAAAAGGCATATAGATTTACGGGGGGAGAGGATTGTTATTTCTTTTTACAAAGTCTAGTATATGGAGTGCAGTTTTTGTCTCTGGTCCAAAGAAAAGCAACTACAGTGACAAAGGGTGTATGGAGGGTCATAGTTGTGTGTAAAAGTTGGCAAAGCTGAGATTGGAGGTTACAAAGTTGCTGAAATTAACCCTTAGTACAAAGTTGATTCCAGTACTGGTCCAATTACCCTGTTGAAATCAGGAAGAAATCTAGATCAACTAGAAGTTATGCAGGTTTCATTTAGATAGCATCTGTGGACTTTCAGCAACTAATGCAGTGATGGGCAAAGTGCGGCTCTCCAGCTGTTGCAAGACTACAACTCCCACCATGCCCTGCTGTAGGCTGATAGCTGTAGGCAGTCTGGGACTTGTAGTTCTGCAACAGCTGGAGAGCCGCACTTTGCCCATCACTGAACTAATGTATCAACTGTAACAGCTGGTTTTAATAAACTCATGCTCAGTAGCGCATAAATTAAGAACTTCAACAACTGATTTATAATTTGTTACCAGTTTAGAGAGTCGGCACCCTGTTACTGAGCTGTCAAGTTTAGGAATATATAAACTATAGTTAAAAAGCTATTTATTATCCAACCCTCCTATACACAATGCAGACCATTGCAGATTCTGGGGAAAAAAATTACCATCTCCGATGCATTTTTATTCAGCTTTAGGGTCTATGTTGTTTTAACTAACCATTTTTTAAAAGGCAGCTCAGAGAAAGGGGGAAAATTACTCTATTTTGTCCTTTGGCAAATTCTCCTCTTTCACTCTTGCATGAAGGGAAGAGAGAAAGAGAAAAATCTCCCTGCAGAGTTTTCCTCCTCTTCCCGGTGTGTATCTGGGGTCCTGCCGTGCTCTGGGTAATTTCCAGTTCCTCAGAATTCAGGTATTAATAAAGAACCCATGGGGACATCCAACAATATAACCCTACATTTTCAGGCATTATGAAAGGAAAGCCCCAGGGGTCTGTGGCTCAAATTTCTGAAATGTAGGCATTGTAAAAGGGACCCCAGGGGATCCCTGCAATAGAAATCTGCTGAATTCAAAGCATTTTCGGAGTCCTGGTGGGAGTCATTACTCCCACTGGAAGCTTTTTACAAAACATGTGTTGCTGACATGTTGACAGATTGCTCACTGAAGTGTTTAGGTGCATGCACAAGGCAGGGCCTAGATAGACATTCTGCTCTCTGCCAGCCTGTCTCCAAATACAGGGACTAGTACCATCAATATTTCATAATCTGAGAGCAAAATACATGAGGAAAAAGAAAGACAAGAATGATAGAGAGAAAGTCACAGCAAAAAAATAGAAAGCATTGAAAGTGACAGAGAGCATGGCCACACATTTAATTTGAGATGATATGCACAAGAAATGAAATCTGAGATGTGGCACACATGTTTCTTTTCAGACACAGAACGCCAATCATACCTGCTCCCATTTTATGTGTGTAGTGACAGGTGGGTTCCAGTTACAAACAGGAGTGTTTTTATATTAGTTCTCCTCCCCCCCCCCTCCAAAACTGAGTGTATAGATAGGGCAAGAATCAGTGAGCACACAAAGTAGATTTTGTCCAGAAAACATTTCTTGACTGAAATAACCTTTTTGTAAAAACTGGCATGTTGGTGGTTCAAAACAGGGAACTCGGGTAACAGAATAGAATGAATGAGAAAGCTGTAGGAGAGAGAAAGGATGTGAAGGTAGGAAAATACACATGATAAGTGAAACCAAATAAAGAAAATAAATAAGTAAAATTAATCTTGCTTCCCTATGAGAAAAAAAATTGTCTCCTGCCAAAATAAGCAAAAATACCCTTAGATTTGCTAAAGTATTCTTATGGTGACTACAGACCAACAGACCCCACCAAAATCTGAAAGTTTTACTCTACTGTGCACATGCAAGTCTATCTCTAAATGAGGGGCTCCATGTAAGAGGGCGATGTAGCGCATGCGCTATGATTAAATTCAGTGGGGGGTTATCTAGCATTCTACCTCCCCCACAGAATTTGGGTTGTCCTTTAAGAATGAGTAGTTATCTGCTGATGTATGATGCTCTACATTTTTGTTCAAAATGCAATACTACAAAATAACCTAAGATTGCAATTTTGGGATATCAATGGTTCTGTGAGGTCCAGCTCTAAAATGTTACCCATTTGATGTTACCCCCCTGATTCAACTACTATCTGAATTATCTCCTGCTGATCACCAAAACACCCCAATGTTAATATATGTTCATCATTTTGTTAGTCGCCAAAAGTAAAGCATGTCAGGCAGTTATCCTTATGGTTAAAACAGAGACCTCCCTACCTAAAAAAAAAGAGCTTAGTAAAAGGCTACTTTGACCGGAAACATTAAAATAGCAGCATGCAAGTGCAACACTTGAATTTGTTGCTATGCATGTATATTTTCCCGATAGTATGCCAGCTAAATTTACTTTTTAAAAATTGTTTTCTATTTTTATCTTTGACCATTTTGAGATTTTACTACCAAAAAACATAGTGAGCTGAGAGAAAGGTTAACTGTCCTAACTGGAAACATTTAAAGGAGAAGGAAACCCCCTGGGCGTAAAACCCCTCCCCCTCCCCTGTGTTGCCCCCCTCCTCCCCCCTGGCCTACCTGTCCCCCTCGTGACATTCAGCGCATGCGCAGTAGAGCCGTACCGGTAAATATTCCTACTGCGCATGCGCCAGAAGACGGCGGTCAAAACAGGAAGAAGACGCGCGTGGGAGAAGATGGCGTCTGTGAACTCCGTGGACAGGACCTGCGCAGAGGGGTGAGTAACAAGTTAGGGGCATTTGCCCAGGGGGACAGGTAGGCCAGGGGGGAGGAGGGAGGGGGGCAACACAGGGGAGGGGTTTTGCGCCCAGGGGGTTTCCTTTTACTTTAAAAATGAATACAAAAATCAGGAGCCAAATAGAAGTGCAGCGAGGCCACAAATATATTCAAAAGATTTTTATTTAGTAAAATAAAATTAAAAAAAATAAGAGCTTAACTAATATGAAATTATAAAAGCTTCTGGGTGTGCATAAAGTCTTGTGTTTTAAAGTCTATAGGCATTTCTTAGCCTGCGACATCAGTGGACAGCCTTGACAGCATTAAGCTGAGAAAGGTGATCTGTGGCTTTAATAAGGAGAAGGGGGCACAGAGGAATTAGCTGCCTAGGTGACGGAGGTGGTGGCGTGGGGGGTTGTGAGAAGAGGATGGAAATATACTTGCAGAGAACAGAGTTTTGGGAGGCCAGACAAGAGCTGCTTGCCCCCTGGGATGTCCTAACACCCAAGGCTTGGAATGCTCTCATTTCTAGCTAAGCTAAATACTTAAAGCTATAGATTCTGGAGGCCAGACTGCAGCCATCTGCTTGTTAACAAAGGGAAGCTATGAAATGTATTCAATAGTACTGCTAATACTGCTTTAAAAGGAGGTTTTTGGAAGAGGTTAAAATACTTTATTTCTATTACATGCAAGACACCAGATTCATTTTCATAAGTTTTTAGGCCTCGTTTAATAAACAAGGGACAAAGTAAGCACCAGGGCTACCTTATACCTAAGTGCGCTGTGCACCTTGCAGAATTTGGCACAATGTGCAGAGCACTGCCTGAACAAACATTGCTCCAGAGTTAATTGCCTAGTGCATTGCACCTTGCACTTTTGTCTTGAAGCTAAACTGAAAGTACATAAAGATTTCAATGTTGCAGAAAAATACGTAATCCTTTTTAGTGCCACTGGAAAAAATACTGTCGACTACCGCAGAGAGGAATGAATAAATACCAAGTACAGTGGGATAAAAAAGACACCAATTTGACAATAAAATAAGCCTGAAGGGCTCTCAGATGTCCAAAGGTCGCAGAGTGAAAAATGGGACCTTTAAAAAGAAAGCAACGGTAGATTCCAATTCATTTGTCTATATACTCCCAAGAAGCATAAAAAAATCAATCCAATCAGCTCAGATGGAACTGGGTTTCTGAATTTCAGTGTATACAATATGGCCATAACCTTCCTGATTTAATTGTTAGTTAAAACATTAACTGTTAGCAAAAAAAGTAATTTCAGGCATGTTTAAACAAGCTGGTCAGGCCAGAGAGAACAGGGCAGCTGTTAAAGCTGGCAATACTGAGATTCGAACATTTGGCATGGCACCTACAAAAGTGAATATCTGTTCGATTGGCCACTCATCAGGCTTCTCAGTGTGTTTTTTTATATACAGTAATACAGTTAAAGGGGGACCTAAAGTACGAACCAAATCACACTTATTTTGTTATTATATAAAAAAATAAGTCACTATGTAAAACACTCGTTATTTTTATGGTGTGATCTCAAACTCAGTCTCAGTCATTAAGTTAAAACAAGAATACTGCTCATGCTACTTCAGCATGTCTGTTGTATGCTGAGCAGTGTAGACGCCAATGGGAAATATGCAGATTTTTTTTGGCCAGAATATTTTAAAAATGCTAAAATTTGCAAATATATATTATTTTGTTCATATAATACCAAAATAATTGGTTGTTTGCGACACTAGATCCCCTTTAACTTGTTTTTTTGTTTAAACACTTTAGCCAATACTTTTCTAGCTCTCACTGAAACATGTTTATTTCCCTAAAGCATACTGATCCAGAAGTCTTGTCTGAGACTGGAGGATTTCCCTTCCCTACTGTTTTAGTATCCGTCCAGCTGCAATTTTACAAACACAGGCAACCTAATGTACAAGTCTGAGCGTGCTTAGAAAGAAACAAACTTGGACTACCAGAGGATTAACACTTTAATTGCAAAACAGGCTAAATCTCACATCATTTGTCAGAAAGACTTCAATACAGGCCAGAACTGAAACTGCACCAAGCTGGTTTTGACAACCTCAATTACATTTAGAATAATGATATAACTATTTGAAAATAATTTGAAAAGAAGGTGCCAATAAATTTGGCCGGGATTGCAGGCAAATTATCCATTCACAAACACAACATGGCCAGTTTTGTAATAACACAATCTATACACTTGCTTTCATAATTATAACTCAACTACATCAAATAAAGTCAATTGTTGCTATGGATTACCTTACTGGTGCATTATTGCCTCTGTAAGAATGTAGAGCCTTAGGGAGATGCTAAAATAGGCCACCACAGCTTAAGTAAAGCGCATATTTGTATTGTTTTATTCCTAAAAGGAGACCTTCAAACTTGTCAGATGTAAAACCAGGGTCAAGGGAAGAGAAGCCCAATTATTATGGCCAGCAGAACCTAGTAACTCACCCAATTATCACCCTCGGCTCACTGCACCACAGACGTGTTATTGCTTCTTGTGTCACAGACTGCCACTGTTAAGACCCATGATTACTACGCCAGTCTTACCTACACTATCAGGGACTCTGTGGGGGGCCAGCCTGCTTTACTGCTCAGCAAAGTGTATTGTTTTGGTACTTGTGCAGGAAGCTGAAGAAACTATGGCCCAAGTAACCAAGTTTTCAAAAACATAAGGAAAATCAGGGGATAAGGGGGAATGTGTTACTTTTTGCAAAACTGGGAGTGAAAATTAGAAAACAAAAGGTCTTTGAAACATTGGTATACAAATGACATACATTTAACATTTGCTGTACTTTGCACAAAGGCTTTGTATTAGAAAGTCTTTGAATGTAAATAAAACAAAACTTTAAAGTAAGAGAATGCAGCAAGCTACCAACCATTCTAGTCAAAATGCAATAATATATAATAATATGGCTAGTGTTTGCTTATTGGGCATTCAAAAACAACAATAAACATGACCACAGCCCACAGACTACTCTCTATGAAAACCAAATGTGTATGGAGGTAGAGGTAGAGGTAGCAGAGGAAACCTGAATAGCTGTCATTTGGTTGTTGCAAGTTACTGCATTTGTGCAAATTTAAGCTTAATTTACCCCACGTTAACTCACCATAATTTTTAGGGAGTCACCATGATTTGTCCCCACCTGTATTAACAGTCCAGTCACCCTCTATCAGAATTTTTACCCTAATTTTATTTAATGGGGTTCTTCACCTTCCAAACACTTCTCCAGTTCAGTTGTTTTTATATTGTTCATCAGAAAAAGTGACTTTTTACAGCAGCTTTCCATGTTTTAATTTTGACTATTTTTTCCAAAATTGAAGCTTAAAGGGAATCTGTCGTCATTTTAAACTTTTTTTTTTTTTTTGCATTTTTATAAAAAACACACATCCATAAACACTGTCTGGCAAATAAAATGTTAATCCACAAATCCATGCATAAGTTATTTTAGTTTGTATTTTGTCATGCAGGCTTCCATTTCTGCTCATTACACATTCATCCTGTGCTGCTCTAACAGCAGGCACAGCATTACCTGTGTGCTTGGAGGCAGCCACTCTGTAATGAAAAGCCAGGTCGCACTACGACATGAGAATCTAGCTGTACACTCCCCCTCCCCTCTCTGCCCATGCGTGTGATGTTTGGAGGAGAGAGGTCACATGGTTTGAAGGGAAGCAATTACTTTCACTTTCCTACGTCCTGCTCTACAGCTGCACTAGCAGCCCCTCCTCCCACAGACACTATCAAAGCTCCTGCTGTTCTGTAAGTTTGATCTCTGCATTCCTTTGGAGGGGGGAGCTTTCTCTCCTTGCTGCCTTCCTAGTTAGTTTTACTGGTTACTAGATGAGGTAAAGGAGCTGTGAGTTCCCTCTGCTATCCACCTCACACAGACCTTGCTCCTTTCCTGCCTGCAATACTTCTTTTTTCATTAACTACTTACTGCCTCCTTTCTCATGAGCTATTTTAACCCTTCCTAGACTTCCTCTTAAATTTTCCTGGTTTTCAAGTATGTCCTCCTTATTTTATCCTTTTTTTCTATTCCCTGTCATCAGTCCTGGGAGTGTACTCCTGTGTTTCTGCCATTCATTTTTGTGTAAACAAATATAATAAACTATCTATATAAAATATTTTTTCCAGTGCCCAAAATGAATTGTGTGTGTGTGTATATATATATATATATATATATACATATATATATTTATTTATTTATTTTTGAAACGTAAGTGGGGGCAGTGATCACAGGACTATCTTATTTCAGTCCTTCTGAAGTGGTGTCAGTGGGAGCTTATCTTGATTCCTGCCTATTGTTCAATTGACAGGCTCAGCAGACAAGGCTCTATTTACATTACAGCAGCTTGTAGGAGGGAGGGGTAATGACATCACTCAAACTTGCAGTGCAGCAGTAAAGTGTGACTTAAGTTTATCAGAGCACAAGTCACATAACCTGAGGGCAGCTGGGAAATGTCAAAATGTCTAGCCCCATAGCAAATTTTAAAATGAGATATAAAAAGATCCATTTCTTGTTTTGAAAAACGGATTTCAATGCAGGATTCTGCTGTAGTAGCACTATTAACTGATACATTTTGTAAAAAACATGTTTTTCCATGACAGTATCCCTTTAAATGTTCCTGTCTCTGATGTTTCAGTCTGTCAGCTCAGTAATCCAGGTGTAGGTTATAATTGTCTACATTACTTGATACATTTCTCAGTAGGATCTGCAAAATCTTATAAACTACTGTATCAACAGCTGCATTAATGAAACTCTGGAATTCTTCACAGCAAGACCAAAGATAAAAGAACCACTTATGTATCCATTTAGAACAATTTAAAGAGGCTCCCCCCCAGAGATGGTTCAGAAAGACATAAGGTGAAAATGAACATTTACACTTCAGTATTAAAAAAAATGAAAACAACAAAACTAAATAAAATTTGTTGGAAGGTGAACAACCCCTTCAACTGCCCCCACTGAAAGAGATTGCATTGAGATGCACACTAAATCCTCCAAAACAGGCAGAGCAGGGAGAATGGCTGGGTGTATGGCCTGGCCAAGATTGGGCGTGTCTGTGGTGGAACAGAAGTGACCAGGGCAAAAAGGGGGTGTTTCACGCCCAATTTTTAATAAAATCAGGATGGCATTTCTGTGTCACTAAATAAAGGTTTCACTTAACCCCTGAAAAGGGTATAAACTGGTAGAACACTTCAACACTGAGAAGAATTGTTACTTCACTGCTTTAATTATTTTATTTGAGGATTATGGTAATATCCAATTCTTTGGCAACTTTTCCTATAGAAATGAATGTATGGAGAAAGACACCATATTTAATACTTAGTTAAAAATTATTTACAACCTTAATAACCTTTTAAAAAATCTGGAAACAAAAAAATGTAAATTCAATTATAGCTATGTTAATATTTGCTGGGTTTTGAAGTCAGAGAAGAAGTACAATGAATGACTGAGATATAATATCTAATGTACTTTAATATTTGTTCATCAGTAGGAAGTACCTAATGTTCAGAATTAATGACATATATTTTGTGGTATTAGGGAGGATGCATTAATAGTATTACACAGTCTACATGCTGCAGGATTCACCTGCTCTTACTATCCCATTGAAAGCCATTAGCTTGACTTTATTTCAGTCCTGTTTTTTAGATTATCAGCACAATTACTCTCTCTATCCATTTAGAGGCCATAACCTGAAAGGATTCTGTCCATTTAAGTTTGCAATAGAGGTTGTCCTCCTGAGTCACGCTACATGGTACGCACCTGATGAACCATTTGCGTAGCACTGCAGGATTCTGGACTAAAATTGACTAATAAAATCACAATAAGGGAAGAGCAGCTCCACAATAACAATGCAACATAATCAAAGGTTCACTCACATTTCAGACAGGCAAGTAGCAAACATATGATGCTATATAGTACTATTATAGTCATTAAAGAGACAGTGCCATAAAATCATTTTACTATTTTTACAAAGTTAAAAGGATATCATACCAGCCTCACTTTTTTCACCCATGCCAGAGAGATAAAAGGAACAGTAACACCATAGTTTATATCCAATGCATAAAAAGTAAACTGTGTTTTACATATATCTACCATTTTAAAGTGATACTGACACTAAAAATGTTCTTTTCAAAATAATTATCTACATTGAAGTTACATATAGGTCACGTTGATCGTTTTTTGCTGATAGTTCTGCTTTTGTAAGTAATTATTACTTGAAGTTCCTAAACCTGACTGTTTTGCCAACCTGACTGTCCCATCTCAGTCTGTCAGAGTTTCTAATGCTATACGACTAATGCTACACAAATATGGCAGCACCCTCATAGAGGAACACGGGGTAAGAAAGGTAATGTAAAAGCATCAGGGGAATACTTCTATGTTAAAATTATAAAAAGCATTCAAAGATAATGTTATTATGGATATAAAAAAAAAGTTATTTTCTGGTGTCAGTATCTATTTAAGTTCCAAGATCAATCTATCTACATGGTGTCTGTCCTTGCATGCAATTAAAGGGGTTGTTCACCTTCAATGTACAAATCTTATGAAACCACTAACAATGCTCTCAATGTGTTAGAAAAACCATTTTCCATAACAAAAAGTAAAAATGCCATTGTAAAAGCTAATTTCTATACCTATTAACTCAGTCCTTCTCCTGTCTCTCTGACCAGTTTTCTGAAGTGATGGGAGTGGCCTATTTTGAACCTGACACACCAAGAACTTCCTATATGATGATTTACCTAGGAAAACGATACCTTTTTTAAGTGTTCTTCTGGAACAAGATTTAGAGCTCTAAATACCAAAAAATTAAAAAGTTATATTTTTCATGATATAGGGATCTATACCAGAAAAATATTTTACCTTTTTTATGAGGTAAATACACAAAATAATACATGGACCCCCCCCAAAAAAAATAATAATATATTTCTGGAAAGTACAAGTGTCATCTCCCATAGTAACCCTTATAATCCAATAATTCAAATTTTTAAAAATGATTTCTTTTTCCTGTGTAATAATACTTGATCCCAACTAAGATATAATAAGTACTAAGATCCAAATTACAGAAAGATCTGCTATCCGGAATACCCCAGGTCGCAAGCATTCTGTATAACAGATGCCATGCCTGTACCTTGTACTTGATCCCAACTAAGATATAATTAATCCTTATTGGAAGCAAAACCAGCCTATTGGGTTTATTTAATGTTTACATGATTTTCTAGTAGACTTAAGGTATGAAGATCCAAATTATGGAAAGATCCATTATCCGTAAAACTCCAGGTCCCAAGCAACTTGATCCCCCCATCTGCACAGTTGAAGTCTCTGCAGTACACAGCCCACACTCCCCCTCCCTCTCACAAACTTGTAACAGTTTCTCTTCAGTACCTGAATGCTGCTCAAATTCCCCAGCACAGCCAGCACAGGAAGCAGTGGCAGATTGACAGCAGACATAGCCAATAGGAGTTAAGTTAGCTGCCAGTACAATGTGTGATGTCATATAAGGAAGAGGAAGTGAACACTGTAGTGTTTTTGGGGGTCAGTGACCCCCTCCCAGCACAGGGTCTGTGTGGAACTGAAGGATTAGTACAGGGATACTTCTGAGGTGAATATCTCTTGAACTGTACTTTTTCTGTTAACTATTTCTATGGAAAAGTTTGTTCTATTCATGTGAACTGTTAGATTTGTCAATGTGTTACAAAGGTGAACAACCCCTTTAACACCAAACAATTGTTAAAACTATTTACCACAAGGTTGAAGCTTGGAACTTTCACTCCAAAAATCTAATATAAATAAATTTTATTCTTTAAGTCATCATATCAAATGGTTAAAAATACCCCATCCAATAAAAACAAAATAGAGCAGTGGTTACAGAGGGGCCCCTCATATAACATGTAAATGAATACCACAGTCAGAAATTGATATAATCTCTTAGTAGACCAAAAAGAGACTGTTTCAGGTAAAGCCCTTTTGAAAATGGAAAATTAAGACCCAAGTAGATTGTAAATGTTAATGGGTAAAAAGACCCTCAAAGTTGTAAAATTGTGTGGTAAAATTGGTGGATCTGTCCATCTAAAACAACTAGTTTTACCCAAAGTTTATACACATCTGTGAACAAGCAATGGCCTGCTAACAATACTTAAAGGGGATCTAAACACCAAAAAAGGAATTGATGTAAACCTCCTCAGTGTTTTTTAGAGGACACTTGCAATTTACATTCATTTTGCAGTTTAGATTCTAATACATTTTGTCTCAACTTCGATTCAGTAAGCCTAAGGTTAATTGAATACAATAAGTGCATAAAAAATGCATAGACAAAGGAGACTCTGGAGGCTATGGTCTAATGTACCCTAGTACCTAGTGGTTTGAATGACAGGTTGGAAGGTGAAGTAGTGGGCATGAATAGAAAGATTAGAATATAAAGTAAGTAATAACAAAAAAAAAACCTATATTTTGTTTTTGAAAGAGGCAGACGAGAACAAAGAATAACTATAAAAAAATATAAAATAAAGACCAACTTAAAAATTGGTAAGAATTCTATTGAGAGTCAATTTAAAGGACGTCAACCCAAAAAAATAATTATTCTACCTAATAAAAGAGAACAGAATTATAAGCAACTTTCCAATATGCATTTCTTAAAAAATATTAGGGCTTTAAGTTATTTGTAAATGTAATAATAGCTATTGAAAGCAGCATTTGCTTAAGGAGAACTGTCATGAGATATAGGGGCACATTTACTATTGGTTGAATATCGAGGGTTAATTAACCCTCGATATTCAACCGTCTAAGTAAAATCACTCGACTTCGGTAGAAGGATTTACCGCATTTCCTTCTATCGAACGATTCAAAGGATTTTAATCCTTCGATCAAAAAAAGCTAGGAAAGCCTATGGGGACCTTCCCCATTGGCTAACATTGGTGCTCGGTAGGTTTTAGGTGGCGAATTAGGTGGTCTAATTTTTAATAAAGAGACAGTACTTCAACTATTGAATGGTCGAATAGTCGAACGATTTTTAGTTCGAATCGTTCGATTCAAAGTCATAGTCGAAGGTCGAAGTAGCCAATTCGATGGTCGAAGTAGCCAAAAAAATACTTCGAAATTCAAAGTATTTTTAATTCTAATCCTTCACTCGAGCTAAGTAAATGTGCCCCATAGTGTTCTCTATCTTTCACAGTAAAGTTAACAATAAATAAGAATACCATGTTTTTTCAGAGTTAAACCTATTACTTAATGAAACAATAGCCTTATCTCACCTCTGCATCCTCAACCAATCTTTTGCTAATCGTATGCAGCCAAATTCAAAAGCAGCAAAGTCTGTAACAAGGTGTCATCATAATCAGCTCCCAGTATGTTTCTCCTTCCTGACAAAGTTCGCCCCCTGGCATGCCTTCAGATCAGCATCCCCCTGGAGGAGCCAATCATGCTGATTCCCCCCCCCCCACTGAAGATGATGTCATTAAGACAACCTCTATCAGAAACCTGCCATTTGCAATAAATTACGGGGATTGTAGTTCAAATGTGACATTAATTCCCTTAATACAGTGCTGTCCAACTTCTGTGTTATCATGGGCCGAAATTTTTCTGACCTACATGGTGGAGGCTGATGGAAGCCATTGTTGACCACTCCCTGTTTTTAAACCACACCCACTTTAAACCACACCCATGTTACCACAAGACCATATCCACATTAATTGTGGTAGCACACCAAAAAAACAAATGGTTGGTGCTCTTTGATATCACTCATCACTCATATGTGAAAAAAGTTGTCATATTAAGACATACCCTTAAATCCATATACCTCTTCATTCCTTGTGGATAACACAGCACCCCCAGCACATGATTTAACAACTTAGGGGCCCCTAACAATAATTTTCAAATGCTAACAAACCCCCAGAACAAATACCAGGCTTATGTTCCACAGGCAGAGCAGGGCACACACAGGCAGAGCAGGGCACACACAGGCAGAGTATGTCACACACAGGTAGAGTATGTCACACACAGGCAGAGTAGGTCACACACAGGCAGAGTATGTCACACACAGACAGAGCAGGGCACACAGGCAGAGCAGGGCACACACAGGCAGAGTATGTCACACACAGGCAGAGTATGTCACACACAGGCAGAGTATGTCACACACAGGCAGAGTATGTCACACATAGGCAGAGCAGGGCACACACAGGCAGAGCATGGCACACACAAGTAGAGTATGGCATACACAGGGAGCATAGAGCAGGAGACAGGGAAACCTATCAGGACCACTCCAAGATGTACTAGATACAGTGCTGGTGCCCCATTAGCATTTTGTATAAATTGTGAACGGGTGAGCAGTTTCAGTCTGGGTCTCAGGTGTGAACAGTACAGGGCTTTAGGATGTGAACACTAGAGATGTCACAAATGTGAAAAATGCATGGGGATCACAGGTGTGAACAATACAGGGTATTAGTCTGAATTTGAGGTTTAAACAATGCAGGGGCCAGTAAATCTCTGTTGCGATACCATTTAAAGTTTACACAGCAGGTAGGAGGGGGGCAACACAAGGGGGGGGTCCCGCCAGTTGGACAGCCCTGCCTTAATATGTTTAAACCTCCCTTTCACAGTTTACTTATATTGGGGATCAGAGAGGAAATATGACAATGTAAAAGAATGCTATAATCATAGCTATAATTTCAGCTATAAAGCAAGGACAGGCATAGTATGACAAACACACAGGGAGCATAGTATGTTATGTTCATATATACAATATATATATAACGTTTATGTTCAAATATACTCCAGCAGTTTGTCTGAGGTTTGATCAGGTGAACAATGCAGTCACAATCTTGGTCTGAGGTGTGAACAGTACAAAGTTTTACAGGCATGAACAATACTGGTGTGATTATAAACATGAACAATACTGGTGGCATTATAAACATGAACAATACTGGGGGAGAATATAGGTGTGAACAATACATGGCCCCCCACTACCTCTGACAAGGAACAGCACTGCTGAAAATGATCCTCTACATCAGTTTAAAAAATTTGCTTTCTGTGTCAACCAAACCAGAGGCACAAATGCAGCACCTCTTCCCTGTCTGGAAACATAGATGATGTAACTAGGGGATAAGGGAGGGGCAATATGACTCAGGGAACATGGGCGGGCCTAAGTGAATGTTGCTGCATTAGAATAGACATGCCTACTTTCACATTCTGAAAATGCTTGGTCTGGAGAGCAGTTAAAAATGAGTGATAAGTAAGTGTGTTTATAACACAAATTTGGGTATCGATTTTATTGTACTAATTAATGCTATATATCCGTGAGAAAAATGGTCTGGTTCATAGTTAATGAAAGTTCTCTTCAGGGCAGGAACTAGGGGTAGGCAGAGTAGGCACGTGCCTAGGACGCAAAGCTGGGATGGCGCCAGGCACGTATCTTTTCTGTCGCCTACACCAAATCCGGTTTCCTTCTCTGCCCGACTCTTCTTGCTTTTTGCGCTTCTGCACATGCACAAACTGCAATTCACACATCCGCACGCGAGTGCAAATGCGCGCACGCGAGCGCAAATGCGTGCAAATGCGCGCATGCACGCGCAAGCGCAAATTCGCGCATGCACACGCTAAACAGTGTCTAGGGCACCTGCCCAACGTGGCCCGGCACTGGTTCTCTTTTAACTCATTGTTGTTACTTTTTAAACAATGTTGCAAAAGGCAGTCTAATCCAGCAAAACAGGTCTGTCAATCCATTGGGTTTTGTTACATTTTCTTTTAAAAAGCTAGAGCCACCAGAGCAGAGAAATAGAAAGGGACAGACAAACACTGCTTTCAATAGCAGTACAAATACAAATAACAAAAACCATAGACATTTTGTAATGAATGTATATTGCAAAGTTGCTTAGAATTATGTTTCTTTTATTGGGCAAAAATATATTTTTTGGGTTGACGTTCTTTAAAGTGAACTGCCCCTTTATCTATGGGTGTTTACTGTTAGTTACCAGAGTTATTTTAACTAAGTTCAGCTTAGATAAAGCTTTGCCACAAACATTTTTTGTCTATGTCATTTCACAGATTTCGAATGCATAAATCAGCATGAAATAAACAATTTTACCTCTCCATGTACCCACTGTTTGCACAATATTAAGCATTTTTATATCAAAAGATATATGTCCCAAGGTTTGAATGCAGTAAAAAAATATAAGTATATTTGTATTCACATATTAAAAAACAAATACATACTGACCCCACTTGGTTCACTCAAGCCTTGGGACATATATCTTTTGATATAAATATTTTGTTGCTGATTGCCTCCTGAACAGGGGCATGTCCCTCCGGCTGATTTAGAGAATACAAGCAGCTGCATGACTCCGAATCACACAATGATTTACAATATTAAGCATGCCCAGTTCTGTTTCCAGATTTTTAAAGGGTTATTAAGGTTGAAAATAATTTTTTACTAAGTATTAAATATGGTGTCTTTCTCCATACATTCATTTCTATAGGAAAAGTTGACAAAGAATTGGATATAACCATAATCCTCAAATAAAATAATTAAAGCAGTGAAGTAACAAGCCTTCATGTAATTCTTCTCAGTGTTCCAAACCAGTTCTAAGGAAGGTGAGAACCTGGCTGGCAGATGCTATCCCTCCTCTTCAGGACTGTTTTGAGTACCCAGACTGGAACATGTTCGAAGAGGCTGCGACTGTTGAGGATAGTACAAACTTGGAAGAGTTCACATCAACTGTGATGTGCTACATTCACCAAGTGCATCGATTATGTCACTATCTCCAAGACCATCACTATACGTCCCAATCAGAAGCCGTGGCTGTCTGCTGAGGTACGTGAACTGCTGAGGTCTTGGAACCTTGCCTTCAGATTAGGTGATAAGGCAGCCCTAAGAACGGCAATAGCAAAACTGTCCCAAGCTATCGAGGCAGCAAAACGTGCATATAGTCGAAGGATACATAGCCAATTTCAAGACAGTGGGAACACCAGGCACATGTGGCAAGGTGTTCAGGCTATCACCAACTACAGGATGACAACAACAGCCTGTGGTGAGGATGCCTCCCTTCCAGAAATGCTAAATAAATTTTACGCCCGGTTCGATGCAATGAAAAACACGAAGGTGTCGAACACCACACTTCCACAAAACGAACCAATGCTATGTCTAACTAACACTGATGTGAGGAACACTCTCTGCAGAGTCAACCCACATAAGGCTGCAGAATCAGACAATATCCCTGGAAGAGTGCTCAGAGAATGTGCAGACCAGCTTGCAGATGTTCTCACCAACATCTTCAACATCTCCCTGAGCACTGCTGTTGTTCCGAAGTGCTTCAAAGAGTCCATCATTATTCCTGTGCCAAAGAAGTCCCATATGTCCTGCCGACTATTGTCCTATTGCACTAACATCCACCATAATGAAGTGCTTTGAGAGGCTGGTCATGAGACACATCAAAGGCCTTCTCTCACCATCTCTGGATCCACTGTAGTTCACCTATCATTCCAATCGCTCAACGGACGATGCCAACGCCACTACCCTGCACTTGGCACTTACTCACATAGACAATAAAGACACGTAAGACACTTTAGCTCAGCATTCAATACAATTATTCCTCAGCACATGAGTGTTAAGCTGAGCAAGTTGGGCCTGAACATCTCTGCAACTGGATCTTGGACTTCCTGACCAAGAAATATCTCCAGTACCATCACACTGAGCACGGGGGCCCCTCAAGTCTGTGTGCTTAGTCCACTGCTGTTCACACTGCTGACTCATGTGTGGCAAGTCATGGGTCCAATCACATCATCAAGTTCGCTGACAATACAACTGTAGTGGGTCTCATCATCAAGAACAACGAGTCAGCATATAGACAAGAGGTGAAATGTCTAACGGACTGGTGCAAAGTCAACAATCTGAATACGAACAAAACAAAGGAAATAGTTGTTGACTTAGGAGAACACGTGGGGATCATTCTCCACTGTACATTGATGGATCTCCGGTAGAAATTGAGTACCCAATTCCTTGGGGTACATCTGGCGGAAAACCTCTCCTGGACCTTTAACACCAGCTCTATAGTGAAGAATGCACAGCAGCATCTCTACTTTCTGCGAAAGCTGAAAAAAGCCCACCTTCCACCATCTATCCTCACTATCTTTTACAGTGGGTCTATTGAAAGCATTTTATGCAGCTGCATCACTACCTGTGCAGGCGACGAGGACAGGGGAAAACTAGAAGCGCCGAAGTGAAGGTCCTGGGAGAGGAGAGCAGCGATCCTCAAGTGAGTAACGAGCAGCCTTACCACTCCGGTCATGTGGTACACTAAGCAACAATTCGGAAAGCACACTGACAGGCTGCCAGAAACACTGGATCCATGGGCCAATAAGGTTAAAAATTTCCAATTTTATTCAGAAAATTGCATTAAAAGCATTGTGCAAACATAAATGAATTGCAGGCAGATTGAGAGCATGGCTTGACGCGTTTCGTGACTCAAACTCGTCACTTCCTCAAGAAGCCCATTGTCAGGGATAGCACCCACCCTGCACATGATCTCTTTAATCTCCAGCCATCCGGTAAAAGATACCACAGTATTCGGGTGATGACTTTCAGAATGCGCAACAGTTTATTTCCACAAGCCATCATGCATCTCAACTCCCAAGAACTGAACTGAATACATTCATAAGGAACTGAATTACACCTCTGAAATACTTTACATAAATGTATGCCCACCTTGTATGTCGACCTTGCCCAGCGGGACCATGTACCTGCTAAGATTTTTCACTTCAAAAACTCATACTTGATGTACCCAGTATAGTCTTATGTATAGCACCATGGGTTCTGGAGGAACGTTATTTTTTTTCTACTATGGACTGTATTACTGTATATGGCTGAAATGACAATAAAATCCACTTCACTTGACTTGTTGAAGTGTTCTACCAGTTTATACCCTTTTCAGGGGTTAAGTGAAACTTTTATTTAGCAACACAAAAATGCCATCCTGAAAACAATAACTATATTCAATTTTGTAAACACTGCACATATTTCCATGACTCTAATCAGATCTAATCAGACCAGAGTTTCCAAATACTTTGAGTGTGATTTAAATCTGTCATTCAGAGATCCACATTTATAAAGCCTGCAGGAGACACTTGGTTGAAAAATGAAAAATATTGCCCCCTGATATATGCAATCTATTAAAGCTCAAAATTAAAATGCAAATATATTTTCATTAACACTACTGTTACGATCATGTCTCTACCACCATAGATAAGGTCACTTCCCAGGATATTTTTTGCTAAATATTACTATGGCAGCAAGGGAACAGAGGTGGCACCAGGAACTGGTCGAATTGCAAAACTTGAGTCAGCAAGCAATGATTTTCTTCCCCTTCAGCTAGGAGGTTGTTTAATGGAATAAGCACACACACACATATCTGACTGAAGCCATGTTACTTGTGAAAACCAACCTTCCCGGGCTCACAGTTTTATTCAATCCTTTCCTTACCTTGTTCCAAAACCCACCATTCACAATAGCAAAAAGTGAGGATGGGGTTGGTTATATTGTGGGGCATATTTATTATGCTGTGTAAAATGAAATTTGCCGAAAAAATTATGTAAAAAGTTGTATAAATATCACATGGTGTGTGTAATTTTACGCCATGCGAATGCCAGATTTGCCGTCATTATTTTACTTGCTTCTGGCAGAAGTCACTCTAAGAAAAAAAGCGTGCATATTTTACTTCATTTTTTACAAGGCAAATCCTGGTAATGTGTGGCATATTATCCAGCCTTTTTTACACAGCATAATAAATATGAACCTGTAAATAAAAAGGTGGGTTGGGAAATGGTCCCTACAACACTGACAAACTATTATGGTTTCTTTTCTATCTGTGGTATCAGTTATGTCTGAGTGAAAAAATACACATATTTATTTTCTGAATTTCAAAAAAACACAACTTAATGTGCTTATGTAAAAAGGGGTTATATTTTCCTTTTAAGCAAACATTTGAACTTGAGACATGTATTTTCAACCTCAACTGCTACATAAATATGTATGTAATTCACTGTGTTTTTATTCTAAATCAAGCAGAATTTTGATGGCAGCCCTATTTGCATTGCTCGAGTTAACAGCTGTAGGTTAGGAAATTGGGCACTGCGTATCTGAAAGAGTTAACCTTTTATGAGAAGTATAGTGTATGAGTTCTTTTGTATTTTACAATTTTTTGTCTTTAGAGTATTTTAGAGTATTTTATACTCATAATATTGCATTACTAGGATGTCAAATTTGAAACAATAAAAATGTTGAAAAGTAGAGTTGCAACTGCTGTGCAAAAGAGAAGAGTGAATACTTGGCTGGTAGAGAGAAATATATCTTGGATCTGATCTACCAACAGAAGAACACTAAAAATGGCATTATTGTTAAAAAAGGACATAATTAATTCCTTATTATCACTTGAGATCCCCTACAGCTGCATTGTCCAATTACCTTGCTAACCACCTGTCAGACCTGCAAACTTAGTTTGGGATTACCTCCTAGGCAATGCTGGGTCCGATGCTCCGTCAATTCGGCCAAGGAATCAAAATCCTGCTGGCAGTTATCGCAAGTGTAAATTGATTCATCTTCCAGCTCCTCTTCCTCAATTCTCTCTTCCTGGCTGGTCATGCTGTTGCCATCTTCCAAAGTTTGACCCTCTCCATCTGTCTCTCTATCCAGACCCCCTGCAGAAACAGAAAAAACAAAAAAATTATACTATAAAATAGAAACTTTTAGAAAACATCAAATTAATTATTTTCTTTCTGTTAGAATTTAAATATAGGCTGACTAGACCAAGGCCGCTTTAATAACAGGGTAAAGGGGGCATCTGCCCAGGGCCCACTGACAGATGTATGATTTTATTTTTTTTTCATATATTAGTTCTTGTGCAGGAGTTTTTGTTTTTTGATAGGGGGCGGAGGAGAGCGTAAGGAGGAGGAAGCCTGAAGCAAAAGTGCAAAGGCAGGGCAGAGATTACTTTGAATTTCCCGCCCCCCATCCTGGTTTCCTTTGGAAGCGGAGAAAAATAACATTGTTCCTGACTGCAGATTATGTTAGGCTGACAGATGGTAAATACTCTTGACTTGGAGGCTCCCCCCACACGAATGATCAGGACAGAGACTCTCTGTCAGAATGCTGGTAAGAATAACTGCTCCAGCTTTATTAAGGTGGCCATACGATTTGGCCAAATGAGTGGATCTCTCCCCGATATGCCCACATTGAGGTGGGCGATATTGGGCTGATCAGATCGTGGGCCCTATTGATCAGATCGTGGGCCTAATATCCAGCCTAACAATGGCTGTTTGTAGGAGGAGAATTTTAATCCTACAATAGAAGCAATGCTCATGACTGTGCAAGGTTGCTGAAAGTAAGAATGCTAGAAGGCAGATAAGAAAAACAAATGTACCAGGCGTAAGTGCTTTAAAAAATACATGTTTTTGATCTATAAAACTAGATATATTGGTTATTGGAACAATCTAGATAATTAGGGCTTTCCACATTAGTTGTATTGTCAGCACAGAGACATCAACTTATAAATGAGGATGTCCAAGTGTGTTGCAGAAGGTGGGCACTGGGAGTCCCCCAAATGCCCCTCAGGCTCTTCCAGGTAACTAAATGCTCACTGTAAGGGCACTAACGAAAGGTTAGTTTGAACAAAACAAAAACAGGGGAATGCCGGTCATGAGGAGGGGGACCAAAACCTAGTAACTCCTAAGAAATCCTGAGGAGTAGACAGGTATGTCAGCAGCGCTGGACTAGGGTAGCCGGTCTGCCACCAATTAGTGCCCAACAGAATCCAGCCCAAAACCCACACACCATGTTTGACCAGGCGTTCACGTGCCAATGTTCTTGGACCAGTGGAGCCCCTTAGGGTTTTCGCCGGGTGCCCATAGCAGGCAAGTCTAGCACTGCTAGGTATAAAATATTCATTTTTTTTTTTTTTGGTATATCTGTAGGCATATAGAGCACTATATCTTGTTTCAGCAGTGGATTAACACAAAAGGTTATCCTAAAAAGAAAAGACACCATGTTGCTGAGTTAATTAATGTTCTGCCCAGAAAAAGCCCTAAAGAAAGGAAAATAACATGTTAGAAGACGGCTGGCACCGAGTGCAAATTCTGTTACTTAAAGGGTTAAAGATCTTACCCAATGAAGATAGCTAGCAGAAATATCTACAATAAGAAAATGCTCTTCAATGCACTTATGCAAGTTATATTTGCATGCTTCTTCTCCTTTGATCTGACTAAGTTCTGCGGCATCCTGGGCATGCATTTTATAAATATTGCTGCAGGTTAATGAGTGGTGGAAGGGAAAAAGGCAACACAAAGGGTGGAATATGCGGGGGTTGGGCAACACCATCGATGAACGGAGAGTGGGAGGGGGAGAGGGATAAAGGGAGCAAGACAGATAGCAGATTGATGGTGGATGGAGAATGGGAGTGGCAGAGGGCACAAGACCAGAGAGGGACATGGGTGGGAGAGACAGAGGGAGCAAGATTGTAATTTGATAGCTGGAGGGTGGAAGAGGCAGATGGAGCAAGACAGAAGAGTGATAGGGTGTGGGAGGGACAGAGGGAGTGTGACCGGAGATGGAGGGGGAGAGGAAGAGGGAAAGAGACACAGATGGAGCAAGACCAGAGATGGAGGGGGGAACAGATGAGGGAGAGAGATAATAAGGGAGAAAGTGGCAGAGGGCATAAAACCTAAGAGGGGCAGAGGGCGGGAGAAAGAAGGAAGTGGGAAGGAAAGACAGCAAGACCGGAAAAGGAGGAGCAAGTGACCCTGCAGAGTGAATGAGGAAGTGGAGGAAGACAAACGTGAGGTAGACAGGCAGGAGGAAAAGCTGGTTGGAGAGTGCGGCAGTGACAAATGCTGTCTCATTACGTTATAAACAATGCATTCTGGATTAAGGATATAAATTACAGTCTGGCCCATAGGGAATTAACTGATCTGTAGATTATAGGGATATTATTAAAATACAGAAAATCAGGAAAAGAGCAATGAAGGGTGACGAAGGTCTTTGTTAAAGGGGTGGTTCACCTTCAAGTGAACTTTTAATATGTTATAGGCTAATTCTAAGCAACTTTTCAATTGATCATTATTTATTTTTTTTATAGTTTTTGAATTATTTGCCTTTTTCTGACTCTTCCCAACTTTAAAGTGGGGGTCACTGAAAAACAAATGCTCTGCAAGGCTACATATTTGTTGTTATTGCTACTTTTTATTACTCAATTTTCTATTGAGGCCTCTCCTATTCATATTCCAGTCTCTTATTCAAATCAATTTATGGTTGCTAGGGGAATTTGGTCCCTAGCAACCAGATTGCTGAAATTGCAAACTGGAGAGTTGTGAAATAAAAAGCTAAATAACTCAAAAAACACAAATTATAAAAAATTATCACACTCTACATCGTACTAACAGTTAACTCAAAGGTGAACAACCCCTTTAAAGAAAGGCTGATCAAGTTAATGTTCATACTGAGGAAGGGAGCTGTACCCATGTCAGAGTGAGTCTGTGACCCCTCAGTAGTTTGTGATCCAATTCCTGGCCATCCCCGGTTCTCCTTGCATCTCACATCTGTTCCAGACTTAGTGGCAACACTGGTGTGGTGCCAGAGGGTCCCATAGGACCCTATTTATGCCACTGCCTCCAGGTACCCTCTTTCCCTTTTTCAATGTTTCAATTATGGTTTCTTAAGCAAATCCATAAACTCAGTAAACGGACAGCAGCCCAGAGAATTTGCTGTGAATCAGCAGAAAATATTATGGGGATAGGCGCTACTGCTGCGGCTTTTAGACAGTAAAGCGATACTGTCATGAGTTTTATGGTGTAATTTATAATACTATATTTTACTGAATACATTGAAACCATTTCCTTTTAACATTTACAGTTTTATCCTAAATTCATTAAATATAATTCTTCAAGATTTAATAATGCTGTTACAGACAGCCAGGGCTGTTTTAACAATCATTGGTTTTCGCTGACAGCGG
The DNA here is from genome assembly GCF_017654675.1 of Xenopus laevis. Classification (NCBI taxonomy): domain Eukaryota; kingdom Metazoa; phylum Chordata; class Amphibia; order Anura; family Pipidae; genus Xenopus; species Xenopus laevis. The sequence continues at coordinate 38,825,788 of NC_054377.1, forward strand.
GGAATGTCAAAATTCACATCCCCATACACTGTAGCCCTTAGGAAAACATCAGATGGGGAGCTTTTTGGTCCATAGGCAATTACACTGATGACAGGCAATAAAGCACCCAAAATACCTTTGAGCTGTTCACTATATAAATAAGGTTGCATAATTGCATGAAAATTTTATCAAAACATTAGTAAGAAAATCGAATTTTCATGTTCTTTTCTAAATTGAAAAAACAAAAATCTTAAATATGTTCTTTGTTAGTGTAAAAATGTGAAACAAAAACAACTGATACGTATTGGAAATCATAAATCAGTTGTAAGAGGAGAGCTAACTACATATCACACAACATGTTTCGGGCCTTGCCCTTTCTCAACGTATTGGAAATCGCATTCTACTTATTATTTCTAGAGTCTGCCAAATTTTTAATTAATGCTGCACGATCGTGGAGTGCTCTACCTGCAAGGTATCCACTTGTTGAAAGTGGCGGGTGCTCAACCAGAAGTCCCCTTCCTTGCACTGGGACATAAATCAGTACAGACAAAATCCAGAAGCCCTTTTGCATGCACATTGACTCATATATAAACTTGATTCTGAGTTTCCGAATTTTATGTCTGAGTTATATATTTTAACTACAATACACCGGTTTTCCAAAAATTCAAGCATCAGTGCCATCACTCTCTAATTACCAAGTCTTATGCACAAGTTGCAGCAAAAATCTTTTGTGCGCAAATGTTGCTACTTCCACTACATGGTGCAACCCTGCAAAGTAAAGCCTTGATGCATTGGACACAAGTCATTTTCAGACACAACATGCTATGGGAATAAGAATTACCACTCCCTGGCTCAATGGGACCTTGAACTTTGCAATTAAACTAAATTCCTCAGAACAGGCAAGCTTGCCACAAAATGTTGGATAGCATTTTTAGGTTCAAACAGCTGTATGAATAGTGGGAAAACGAACACTTTTTCATCTTAGCGATTTACAATTGCACTGATTTGTAAATAAGCAGTAGTGGCCAGGTTGAAATAGAACTCAGTGCTCAGGATATGAGCACTGAAAAGCAGCAATGCAACTATGCTGCACATCATCATACCTCCCAACATTTTGGAAGTAAAAAGAGGAAGAAAATTTTTTGCGCACGTAACTCAGCGAAATTTGGTGACCACACCCCCTAATTACCATGTTCATTTTACAAAATTTGGCAGGTTATGAAAGTTTGAAAATAATTCTCCTTATCTAAACTGTTTTTTTGTGTCTCAAAATTGTTACAAAGTTTCTTATTTGCACCTGTTAGCTGTTCTGTGCTCTCTGCTAAAAGCCACTTTGTTTCTTTTTCTGGCTGTTCCTTTCAGAGAAAATAGGGACAACTGCAGGTTGAGCTGTCAAAAGAGGTACTGTCCCTCCGAAAAAGGGACAGTTGGGAGGTATGCAATATCCCTAACATGTGAATTCTACTAATTTTATTCACATTCAACATTAATAAAACAAAATTAGCTGACCATACAGCTAAAGTAAAATCCAGTTCAATGTTGTATGCATAAATATAGGCTGAAGCAATGTCGATTGTACAGCTCTCACCCAAGAAATGAAGTTCATGCACAAATGTAATTCATGAACATTAAATAAAAGACCGCAGAGGATGAAAAATATAATATTGATAAATCATGAGAGAATAGTTCTCAAAGCAGCCATGTAAAATAAATTTTTATGAACATCTGTTATAGTGAACTCTCAGCCTATAACAGCCTTTGTTTTCATTTAACCAAAATTATACATAATATTAAACCTACACCTGTCTATGTGGCAATAAAGAGGTTAAAGCAAAGTATTAACATAATGCCTGATTAATTAATCTAATTAGAATTCTGTGTTTTGTGCAAACACTGGGAGAAGCTTTCAAAACACAAAATATCAAAGTATTTTAATTGGGCTCATCAGCATATGATGAACACTGCTTATTTCCCTCTGTCTCTAGGGGCACCTGTAAAAGGTGGGAACAGACAGCTTACTAAAACAGACACCACTGTTATGCTATAGTAATGACCCTGTCCCTCTAATGAAAATAAGAAATGCTGTTATTTTAGTAATTAAGCTTGCAAACAGTTGTTAAGAGGATGAAATTAGATGTATTTGCCCACCATTCTCTTGCTGATGAAGCATCCACTATATGGAAAGTGTTCTAATTAACCCTAATTTGTTTGATGTGCACTTTTGGATAAGTAGTTCCCTCTGCACATGCCTATGTAAATTGTATAAGTAATAATTAGCACTTTAAACTAGCCTTTTCTGCCATGACCCAAAACTCTTTACTTTTGTGCTTAAGCATTTGATTCAGGGTCAATTAAGATAAAGCAAATAACAGTAAAATACACATTAAAAAGATATTAGTTTAGTAATATACAAAAGTGAGCAAAAAGTTGGCAGTGATAAGAAAAGCCATTTGGACAATATTTTTTTTTCTACCCTCCCTCTATTTAGGCTAATCAGCACAGGAATTGTCAGGAACAGCCAGGAATCGAACCCTGGTCCCTGTTGTTGGAAGGTTCTGCATTACCAGGATGAGCCACTGGAGGATCTCTGTCCTCATGTTAGACACTGCTCTGGACAGACTTGAAATATATTCTTTCTCCCCTGCTTCATTATCCACATGTGTCTTCCATTCCCAATTAATGACCCTTTATAAGCCTGTCCCTGCCCTAAGATCCTGGCTTGATTATCTGAGCTCCTGAGCCCGATCCAGCCCCTTACTTGCGATTCCTGACTCCTGTGTCCCCTGCCTGGTTCCTGTGTTCCCTGCCTCGACTCCTGATTCCTGATTCCTGTTCCCACCTGGTTCCTAATTCCTTTCTCTGTGGATTCCCTGGTTTGACCTTCGGCCTGTTATCTCGACCCTGCTTGAACGCTGCCTGCCTTTGACCTTGCCTTCTCTTTGGACCTTGCTTGCCTGCCCAGACCTTCTCCGCCTGTTTATTGGACATTGCTTTGCCTTTACCCAGGTTGTATCTTTCAGTTTATACTGTTATTGATATTTCATTCATCTCCATTAAAAACTCCTTTATCATAACATGGCTTTTGCTGTTAAACCTGCAGTAAATGTGTATCACCTGGGTTATCCAGCATATAGGCTCCATTCATCAGCACCCAAACCTGACAGAAATTAACTATATAAATTATACACTTATTTTACAAAAACAACAAAACATGAGATTCTGTCATGTATTATATAGTGAAGCTTTTATCACTAAATTACACAGTGTACAACTAATTCAATCTACAATTTGAGGGTAATGGCTGCCGTGAAGATTTGTCGCCTGCAATCAATTTACACTATTGCGGGCAACAAATCTCCCAGAAATGCTTCTCCACTGGCCATAATTGAAAACGCTGGTGGTAAAACCTACGTGTCTCAAAGTCGCCAGAAGTTTCCTTGCGAGGCAACTTCAGAAAAACAAAGTGATGCATAGGTTTTGCACATCGGGATTTTGATTATTTCCATGTGATAAGCATTTTCAAGAGATCTATAACCCGCAGTAGTGCAAATTTAGTGCAGGCAACAAAATCTCCCTTTTGCCCACTACCCAAAAATGTTATTCTTGAAATAAGTGTATTTTTTTGCAGTTGTATTACTGTTGTGTAGGCAGCCATCTCAGGTCAAGTTGCCTAATCCTGTGCTTTCACTTTGACAAGACAGGCATCCAACCAACTTGCTATTAGGAGTGATTAACCCTATCATGGTAAATATGCTTACACATAAAATCACCATGCATTAACTAGTTCAACTTCAGCCTAAAAAGATGATCATTCCAAAATCTTCTTTACAGACCAAATACTGGCTCACAACAGTTGGGCAAAGAGAAAATCATGTACTTTTACAATTTGCATGCTAATTGACAACTCTTTGCTTCCCTTTGACACAGCAGCAAACCTTGCAAGACTAAAAGGAAGAAGGGAAGTAAGGAAGCTAGGTAGTACAAAGGGACACAATGCACTTCCAATGCCCTGTATATAACTCTGTCATGCAGAGCTGAGTCTAGGAGCAAGAAATCCTATTGAGGCAAATCAGTGAAGGATCAAAGCCCTTAGCAGTGGATCTTTATAAATGGGCCCTATAGATTTGCATTTTGAATTATTTTAAGGGCCATGTTTGTGAAAAGAATTGTTTTCTCTCAAGTGACACAGAAATTGCCACTTACAGCCAGATGTTGAAAATGCCAGATTGTTGGGTAATAGAAAAGAAAGCACACATATTCAGCATACACCTGAAAATTAACAACACTGCCCAAAAGTCTTTAAAACTAGCCCCTGAAACTGATTAAAATGTTCTCCAGGGTTTTCTATTTGCCGGGGCACTGGGTAAACCATGATTTTCCACCCCTCTGCAGAGAAATCTAATCGCCGCTTCATTATTACTATTATCTAATTAAAAAGGCTTCCCGGGCATAATTAGTTTCAAGGCAGGTAAGCGTATTCTCTTTAAGAGAACAATCTGCCTCTGAGAACATTATTTTTATCTACAGCCGGAAATAAGAATTTCTTAAGATAAAACTGCATCCCCTTCAGGGATGGAAAGGAGCACAGTGTGAAGAAAATGTAATCTCATCCATGATTCACAAAAGAAAATGATGGGATAGAATCCAACTTTTAGAAAATAAAGGAGTATTTTATCTATAGAAGACTTTTTACTAGACAATCAGCAGAAAGTATGTTAACACTACACTATGATTTAAAATGATTTGATCCTACCTCTTACTGAGAAAGCATTTCTATTATTTTAGGTCAAAGCTGCATTTTTCTGCCCAGAATTCCAAATACTATCCCATCCTTGAATCACTAATGTTTTACGAACAGCAAAGAATAGCAAAATCTTACAGTTATATGTTGCCTTTAAAAGGCATATGAAATATATGGTTGTGATAACCAATGTTAGGATAGATGGGTCAGGATAAGGATAGTAGTGTTTGGTAAAATTGGTAAATCACTGGTTAGCATACAGTAAGTGTGGGAGAAAATGTAAGTTTTAGCAATGTGGTCAAAATTAATGCAGGTTTAGACTATAGGCTTGGAAAAGTGAACATTTGAAGACCTAGAAGTATCCAAATAAGAAAGAAGCGAGAGTTCCCAAGGCAGGGTGCAGCATTTGAAAAGTCCTGGATGGTGGTGAAGACATAATGAGTGAGAAGGACAGAAGGAGATTGTGTGCAGATCAAAAATTACATGTTTAAAGTATTAGTCCATCACTAATGTGCATGCAAAAAATCTTTTAATCTCTTTTTCTCTTGGGGGACATCATAGCTGAGCTATGTAACATATCAAGACAAAGTTTATTGTGCTAGGAAACAGACAATTGTATGAATATTTTGTGGTTATGCCTATAAGAGGCTAAATATTGGAATAAGGCGACTTTGAGTATTCAGGATAAAGGTCCCTTTCCCCAAGATACTTTCACCATAAGTCTGTCTTGTGGGTATTATAGATGAGAGAGTACCAGCCAATGCAAAACAGGACTTAATGAGAACCCTACTGTTTCATGCAGAGAAAGCCAAAATCTACTACTCATATACAGTAAATGAGCTATTTAACTAGTGGTTGTCTGATTAAATATCATAAAACATGGGCTGAATGGATTGAAGCCACATTCTAGTGATAAGATGGCCAGTCAACACCAAACCCTTAGCTTTCCTGTGGCAAAATCCTAAGGAAAAACAGGTCGAAAAAAGAATGCAATACAAATTACTAATACAATACATTCACCCAAAACATTCTCTACCTCAACAGTGCTAATATTATGTAACATTCTTTGTAAAGTAAGTTACAAAACCATTTGAATTCCTTACAAAGTAACGTTTCTATCAGTAGTATAGTTTATGAAGCAAATACAGATTGTGACACAGAAGTGCAAGCAAAAACCATATTTGATTTAAAAGTATGTAAAGCCCCTTCATGGTTTGGTGTGGATCTGAATTTTTAAAAAAACAATAATAAAAAAAATATCTTCACCAAATTCACCTTTATGTAGTTGAACATCATTCAATTTAATAAATGAAGGCAATGCCCATAAATATGTATTAAGAACATTTATTGAACAGCAAGAAAAAAAAAAAACACTTGAAATGAGAAAAACATTGTAAAATAGAACAGTACCCTAAAAGAGTGAGTTAACATACTCTTTATTAAAAGATGTAGAAGCAGGTAGCTGAATGTGGGTGAAGGCCATAGATAATGACCCAGGCAGAACTACACAGATTTCTAACAAATTGTAATTTTGGGGGGCTAACACCTGAGGATTTGTCTGTTTCGCTACTACTACGACTGCACGCCTGCAAGCTAATTTACTAAACGGCGGAGTGGACCTACTCTAGCGCTACTTCACACCCTTACGCCAGGCGAAGTTGCGATATGGTCGAAGGGACTTAACTACGCTAATTCACTAAGTTGCAGAATTTCGTGAACGTTACCTCTTGCGCCAGACTTTACTTCTCCACCTCAGACCAGGCGAAGTGCAATAGAGTAGATAGGGATTGCTCAAAAAAATTAGAAAACATTTATTAAGGTTCCCTGGCCTTGTGTAGTGTAATGTGTTTTCTGCTGCATATTAGTCCATTGTACTTTCACTAGTGTAACTTCGAGCTGCTGATCGTAACATCGCTAGCGCAACTTCGCAAACAATCGGTAACTTGTGCGCAACTTCGGATCTTCATGAATTTGCACAGCCCTGGCGAAGTGCAGCGAAGCCAACGCTGGCGCAACTTGAAGGTAAGTAAATTTGCCCCTATGATTTTTTTCACACACATTAATATTGTTTAGCAGGTTCTAACTATAGTCCTTTATGCCCCCCCAAACAAATGTAATTTAATTTGGTAAGAATGTGTTATTGCAGATGACTTGGCTGCCATCTGTGGTCAGCTTGAAAAGCCAATTGCCTTGTCTCTAAAAAAAAATTATTAAATAATTTATTGAGTTTCACCAAAATATAAGTCACATCTCAATAAAAGTGAGACACGAGATAGCAAGAAAAACTAAAGAAAAAATATATTTAAAAAGAAACCTATTAATCTGGTATAAACAAATAAGTCTATAAAACATAATAACTTACAAGAAGATTTTCACTGAAAATGGAAATACCAAAATAGAACTTAATTGAGACCTTAAGTATTAAATGATAACTAGTAGCACATGCTTCCCCTAAAATTATACTAAGGAGCATTAGGCTGACCCACAAATACTATTAATATATAGATCCTATTTTGATAATTTGGAGAGAATGTATGTTCTCAGCCTCAATATATTCAAACTTAGTTTTAAGTTAACACTTACCGGTAAAGCAAGTAGCTCCTTTTGTTTCCATCTCCATGCAATAAGTAGTCTAGCCACAGCTAAAATATGGATAGCTAAAAATATATGTGTAGATTTCAAAAAAGGCATATCTAAATTCAATAGCATTCTGGCTGAAACAGCAATAGTGTAATGGTAAAGCTCCTAAAAAAGATTAAATATACTGACCAAGGGGGGCGTGGCATGGCAGCCTAAGAGGGCAGACGTGTACAGATAGAGCTCCACTGATAACTCATTCTGATATTACCCTGATATCCTCGACTGGGCCGATTGTCGCCTGGGATATTGTTGGCATTGCCGTACTGTACCACCGGAGCTGATGGGAGGCAAAAGCGGTCCCCGCAACAAGACCGAAACCGCACAAAAACTCAGTGCGAACGCAAGAGAGCAGAAGCAAGATGGCGGTGAGGAGCCGGTGCGGCCTACCACGCCTAAAGAGCAATCGCAAGCCTCACAACAACCTGCACCAGATTTGCCGCTTACTCAGGTACTCCCAGCGATAGCGGAATGCCAGGCAACCCTGATGGCCACGTTTACCAACAAAATTGACGAGTTGCGCACAGAGTTCTCCATACTGCATCAAGACACTCAAAACATCAGAGAATGCACAGCGGAGGCAGAATCCCGCATTAGCATTCTGGAAGACTCATGTGCCCCACTGCGGGAGGAAGTTTCACAACTTCGTACCCAAATTAAACAAGCAGTCGCACACATGGAGGATTTGGAGAACCGGCACAGGCGCAACAATGTGAGAGTGGTGGGCCTACCGGAAGGAGTCGAGGGCCAAGATCCTGAGGCCTTCTTTACGGAATGGCTGAAACAGCACTTGGGTGAGTCCACCTTCTCCTCCTTTCTGGTGGTTGAGAGAGCCCATAGGGTCCCAACTAAGCCAGCACCACCGGGGGCCCCCCCGCGCCCATTCCTGGCCAAATTATTGAATTATAACGACCGTGATGCAGCCCTATCGGCGGCAAGGCGCATTGGTGATATACAATACCAAGGCAAAAAAATCTCACTCTACCCAGACTTTTCTACTGGCATACAGAAAAAGAGGGCCACTTTTGTTGGCGCCAAGAAACGACTCAGAGATAATAACGTTCCATATGCAATGCTTTACCCTGCCAAGCTGCGGATACAGGCAGATGGAAAAAACCTTTTTTTCACTGAGCCACAAGAAATAAACGATGGATGGGAAAGGCCTGAAATAAGGGTGCCACCCTCATGATCGTATTGCCGCGGTATGCTACGCATTTGGCTTGCTCGGAGTGGGGTCTCTTGTTTCCTGTGTTCCCCACACAGTACCCACTCAGTTGCTTTTTCTCGTACGGCTTTGGTCTTGTTCAGCCCAGTAGGATATCCCGGAAGGAGCCAGGACATGTCTGTTCCCATAGGGAAGGTTTGGCCTGCCTATAGGATATATTGAGGGGAATATATATTGTTAAAGTTAGGGGTAGTATCTCTATTTTGATGATACCGGGTGGGATTGGGTTACTTATGGGATGTTTAGTTAGATTGTTTTACTATGTTTTTTTATTGAATGTAATTGCCATATGTACTCTTACTGCCATAGCTTCCACAGACGGGTGTCTGACAAGGTGGATTGTAATTTCACTGGTGACTGAGACTTGGTTGCACTTCTGTCCCCCCAACCTTCCCAATTGGTTCCCTGGTGTTGACTGCTCCCCCAATTTAGCATGGAAGGGCGACTTAAGCTAACTTCCTGGAACGTGAGGGGTCTCAATGACAGAATTAAGAGGACGGTTATACTCAAATATCTTAAAGATCACAACACTGACGTAGCCCTGTTGCAAGAGACCCACCTCACTGGTAGCAAAATTATGTCCCTTAGGAAGGTATGGGTGGCTCATCACTATCATGCTCACTACTCCTCCTATTCGTCTGGCGTAGCTATTCTGATACGAAAGGGAATCCCGTTTACGTTTGAAGTAGTGCAGTCGGACCGAAAGGGTCGCTATCTTATTCTGCATTGTATCTTAGCACACTGTCCAATTACTATAGTCTGTATTTATAACCCACCTCCATTTGACATAGATCTACTCAATCAAATTGCAGCCAAGATACAGAGCCCTGACCCCAGACCTATCATTCTCGCGGGCGACTTTAATGCGGTGCCTGACACACGGCTTGATTGCCACCCCCCTGAAAAGAGACGAGCCTCTGGGCTACAGGCGTGGTCTGAAGCTCTGGGTCTGACTGACCTCTGGAGGTGGAAGCACCCTAGAGACACACAATACTCTTGTTATACCCCGGCTAAATCAGCTATGTCCCGGATTGATCTTATTTACTCCACTGCTGATCTTCTGGGCAGGGTCGTGGGAGCAGATTTTCTCCCCCGTCCCTGCTTAGACCACTCGCCCATACAGATAACACTTCAGCTGGGCCGACCCCCCTCACAGAGTCAATGGAGATTGGGAGGGCGCAGGGTTGCAACTCCAGACCTACAGACAGAATTTCCCATACATCATGCTGAATTTTGGCTTCATAACCTGACTGAATGTGACTCGAACATAACGTGGGATGCATACAAAGCATACACTAGAGGTGCATACATCTCGATGATCAAGACATACCGGACTAGGTATAGGCATAATATAGGGGTGGCGGAGATGGATCTAGCTCAAGCGGAACAAGGTCATGCGAATAACCCCACACCAGATACACAAGCCCGCTTAGACTCGACTCAACGTAACCTTAGACTTCTACTTGTAGATGCCACTAAAAGATATTTCACTAACAGAGCACATCAGATGTATGAACATGGAGATACCAACGCACGACACATAGCTTTCCTAACTAAAGAGCTGCGTCCGTCTACCTCCATCCCACACTTAACAGCGGTGGATGGCTCGGATCTTACTGATCCGTCTGCAATAACTGCTCTCCTTGCAGAGTACTATACTCAACTGTACTCCTCCAAGCTCAATAAATCGGAGGTTGAAATCAGACGATACTTACACCTGATTACTCTCCCCACTTTAGACAATGACCAACGTACGGATCTTAATGCTGACTTTACTCTAGAGGAAATAGAGGATGTCATCACCTCATTTCCGAATATGAAAGCCCCTGGCCCTGACGGACTGCCCGCAGAATGGTACAAAACCCATGTTAAACTGTTAGCCCCAAAACTATTGGACCTGCTCCATTCAGCCTCACGATCAAAAATTCTTCCACCTTCATTCTACCAGGCAACGATAACGCTGATTCTTAAACAGGATAAGGACCCATCACAGTGTAGCTCCTATAGGCCCATATCACTTCTTAACATGGATGCGAAAATACTCACCAAATTGCTAGCTAACCGCCTTCAGCGGGTAATCAATCACCTTATACACCCAGACCAGGCGGGATTCATCCCCAATAGATCCACCTATACTAATGTTAGACGCCTATACCACAATCTATCCATCACACATGACAACTCCAACATAAGGGTGATAGCCTTTCTGGACACAGAAAATGCTTTCGATACTGTGGAATGGGCATATCTTTTCGAGGTGTTATCTAAATTTGTCTTGGGTGCTAACTTTATCGCCTGGATTAAAATTATTTATGACTCTCCCCAGGCTTCGGTGCTGGCTAATGGGCTGCTATCCACACCCTTTCGTCTGACTCGAGGTACTAGACAGGAGTGCCCCCTTTCCCCCTTATTGTTCGCAATGGCAGTTGAACCCCTTGCTGCCATGATTAGGGATGACCCCCGGGTACAAGGGCTCCGAGTGGGCAATAGAGAAGAGAAGATATCCCTTTATGCGGACGACACTTTGATTTACCTAGCGGATACCAATCACTCCCTTGATAATGTCTTACAATTGGTGAAGCAATTTGGGGAGTATTCCGGTTTACGTGTTAACTGGAATAAGTCCAGCATCTTTCCTATAGACCCTAACCCGTGCCCCAGAATAGATCTGCCACTGAAATGGGTTACGGAAATGAAGTATCTTGGCATAACGGTCTCCCTTGACAAATCTAGCTATACTAGATTAAACTTGCAACCTATCTTAGCGACTCTAAAAGCCAGAATCCCTACGTGGGCGATGTTGCCCCTGTCCTTGGTGGGTCGTGTGAATCTCATTAAAATGTTATGTCTGCCTAAATTGCTTTATGTATTGGCTAATGCTCCAACCTATGTACCTCTCTGCTGGTTCAATGGCATTGACAAGCTGCTTCAGAAACTACTGTGGCCCAACTCTAAACCGAGACTGGCAAGGGCAATTATGCAGGCATCGTGGAACCAAGGTGGTTTGGCACTACCTAATTTTAGGAACTATTATCTTGCGGCTCAACTATCCAATTTGCATCAATGGTGGCACCCCAATCTGGACAATCGCGCGTTGACCCTCGAGAGGCACATCATGGGCTCCGAAGATGGATTACAAACTCTTCCCTTTGCCGGCCCCAGGCCAGGTCACGATTTACCTGATACGACCCTATCCACTTTCAAATGCTGGCAGATTGTGTCAAAGAAGGCATATCTAAACACCAATCAATGGTCCCCAGCGATGCCATTGTGGCACAACAAACTACTAGGTCAATTTCTCCAGATCCCTGATCCGGGCATTTGGGCGACTAAAGGAGTTACAGAACTTCGCCATATTCTTACTGGGAATGCACTTAAAACGTTTGACCAGCTCAAAAGTGACTTTGACTTGCCGAATCACTATTTATTTAGATATCTGCAGCTTAAGCACGCCTTTTCGGCACAATTCCCTGGCAACACGGTGCACCTTAGAGAGCCTCGAATAGAGAAACTTCTTAAACTGGAAGGGCTCCGTCACCTGACCTCTAACCTCTATGGCGGTCTGATGGACTTAATGCCTGATCCACTGGCTAGAGCTAAATCTCAATGGGCTCAGGACCTGGGAGAATTTCCACAGGATGCTTGGTCGGATATTCTCAGCCAAGTGAGAGACATTTCAATACCTGCCAGAGACCGGCTTATTCAAATAAACTTTCTTAACCGCATTTACTACACGCCTGTGAGATTGGCGAGAATCTTTCCAAATTCAACGGACGCCTGCTTCAGAGGCTGTTCGGAGGAGGGTACTTACTATCACATGTTTTGGCAATTACAGAAGTACTGGAAAGATGTTTGGGACTTTTTTCATATCCACTTGGGCCTTCCACATGTTGCCACGCCGACACTAAGTCTTTTGGGTCTTACAGAGGACCTACCCTTAAACACCAGGAACAGACTTTTACTCCTCCAACTTTTATTCTTTGCCAAGAAACTCATTCTCCTCCACTGGAAGGACACTCAGGCCCCCCGGATCGGGGAGTGGAAGCAGCTTGTCAATTCTAATTTGCCACATATAAAGGCAGTATATCTCTAGAAATTGCCCGACTAAATTTGATCTGATTTGGGGCACATGGATGGCGTTAGATAATTTGGTACATACTTGAGCTAGATATTGGTGTGTAGTAGGTTCGGGTCTAACTGTGATGTTTGAGGTTCTGGCGTGGGTTCTGATGAGCTGATAGCAATGTCACCTTGCAATTGTTTCTCCTACCTCCTATATATTACTGACGGACACCGACCATGAGTAATCCTACCTAGGTAATCAGTGGAAGCGTTAATATGTCAATTTTATTTATGTATTTTCTTTTTATGTATGTAATTAAACTTTATTTTCTTGTTTGTTGGAAATAAATAAACAGAACTTGGAAAAAAAAAATATATACTGACCAAATAATGATGGATTTTACCACACTCCCACTAAACAAAAAACAAGGTGTCCACATTACCAAAGTTTTTCCAACACAGATTATCAGTTGAATATGGAAAAATGTGTGTCAAGTGTCATGGTCTAAATGTCATCTCTTCATAAGTTTGGTACTAGTTTCTAGTGTTGTATGAGAAGCAAAACCTGGTTGATCAATGACAATCAAATAATATTGCCTTATACTTGCTGTTTGTGGAATTAGTGTTCAAAGCCTCATTCTCAGTGGTTTAAGGGTCTTAATTCTACACATTTTTAGACCTGGAAAAACTGCTCAATTTTAAAAGGGTTGTTTGCCTTCAAAACACTTTTTTCAGTTCAATTGTTTTCAGATTGATCACAAGAAAAATACCTTTTTATAATTACTTCAATTACTTAATTTTTTTTTTTACTGTTTTAAAGCTTTGGGGCCCAATTACTTAGTTCGAGTGAAGGAATAGATGACAAAAAGTTTGAATTTCGAATGGTCGAATATGGCTACTTCGACCATCGAATGGGCTACTTCGACCTTCGACTACGACCTTCGACTTCGAATCGAACGATTCGAACTAAAAATCGGTCGACTATTCAACCATTCGATAGTCGAAGTACTGTCTCTTTAAAAAATTCTTCGACCCCCTAGTTCGCCACCTAAAACCTACCGAGGCCAATGTTAGCCTATGGGGAAGGTCCCCATAGGCTTCCTAACAATTATCCTGATCGAAGGCATATCCTTCGATCGATGGATTAAAATCCTTTGAATCGTTCGATCGTAGGAATATCGCAAGTCGAAGGATTTTACTTCGACGGTCGAATATCGAGGGTTAATTAACCCTCGATATTCGACCCTAGGTAAATGTGCCCCTTAATGTTCCTATCTCTGGTGTTTCAATGTGGCAGCTCAGTAATTTAGGTGCAGACTCTAAACTGTTACAATTTAGCAACATTTAGTTTATACATTTTTAGCAGCATTTCTGGAGTATTAGCAACTATTGTATTAATTCTGACAGCTGCCTTTAAAGGGGACATATAGCATGAATTTTCACAATGCATCAAACCATGTAAAATAGTGTAAAATAGATGAAATAGTTTTTATTTAAAAACCTTTTGGATCAAAAAACCTCTATATTAATTTGAAAACTGTAAACAGGCCTCCCCTTTGCAACTTCCTGTCCAGGACTCTCCAGTATCTGAGTCTGCAGCTGCCAGCTCTTTCTGCCTAAGCTACAGAACAACACCCAATGAGGGAGGAGTGGGCATGTTTGTGATGTCACAGTATTTTATTCTTTTCTGAGGGCAATGTGTATCGGCAGTTTGGGGCATATTTATTCAGGGTATATTCAATTTGAGTTTTTTCACCAAAAAAAATGTTTTTTTAAAAAATTGATTTTCAAATTGATTGTAGGAGGTCCCCATAGGCTAAAACACCAATTCAGCAGGTTATAGATGGCGATTAGTTGAATTCTTAAAGGGACAGTGCATGATAAATTTCAAAATTACAATTCTGAAATTTTTTTTTTAACTTAAATTTAATTTGGACTATTCCCTAGTAGAATTACACTAATTGTTCCAGAACAGCTGCATTTTACCTTGCAACTTTGTGAACCTGATCATAAATTGTTTCAGAACAGCTGCTTGTATTCCCTTGCAACTCCCTGTGCCTGACCATAAACTGTTCCACAACAGCTGAGTCCACAGAGACTCCTGTCCAGGGCGTCTGTCCCCCCCCCTCCAAATCCCGTACTGCGATGCAGCGCATGTTCGAAAGGGGTCGTGCTGCGCGCACTGCGCTGCATTTTTTTTTTTAGGGCCAGGAGATCGGGAGAGGGGGGTCTGGCCAGTGGGGGCCCATGAGTCCGACCCTAAACTTTCACATTAAGGTATATTGTTATACGTGAATGATCAGGCAGCAGCATAAGACAGCTATGTGCAGACTGGAAATACACAGGACAGAGGATGGGAGGGGAGGAGTTTCCTTGCAGAGTTCAGCCTATCAGTCAGTGCTGTGACCACTTCCTGTGGGAGATTAAAGAGACACCCCCACTCTTCATTTCAGCCTAGCTCCTGATCTGTAAATATCTTTCTGCAACTCTGATATAATGACAGTTTTAGGAGGTAAAATGCTTTCAAACCTTTTTTCTTTCTACATCATTAAATGTTTTGAGGTAGGAAGAATAGTATATCTGAATATGAAGGTTATATAAAATGTCTCCTTTAATGAAACCTAGGGATTCTGCTAAGCAGGGATAAAGATAAGAAATGTTTCAGCTAAATGTATCAATTTAGAATAGTTTAGAGAGTCGTCACCCCCCCCCCCCAGAGCTGCTTTAGAAAGTGAAAAATTACACTTTAGACATCAATATTATAAAAAAGAATACATAGAAAATAGAAAGTAACTAAAAAAATCCTTATTTCTATGAACTATCTGAAACCAACTGAACTGAAAAAAGTGTTGGAAGGTAAACAACCCCTTTAAGGAAAGAATGAATTAGGGATTCGAATGTACCAAGCATCAAGACAGAAATAACATCAGAAATGTGCATAATTCCAGCCACAATTCAGGCATACGGATTGAAATTTGGAATAAAACTACCGGTATGTATAAATGTAATTGATAAATTAAGATATAATCCTAAAATAATTGGATCAGAATGGTAAAGTATCCCAAACTTTTAAAGTATTTAAAAAGTATTTTCAAAGATTTAAGCAATGAAATGTTGGAACTAAAAAAGAATCCATAATATATGAAAAGCCAGAAAAATCAGAAGTGTTATAGCAAAATAAAATATTCCTGTATAGATATGCCTATATAACACCAGCCATGCACTGCATGTTGCATTAACTGCAATTTTTATTTTTGTTTCTTGAGCTGTGTTTCTAGTGGCTTCTGGTTAGGCAATAATCACCATCCCGAACAATGGCTTTTTTATTACTGCATTTTGGGCCATTTTGTTAGGACCCAAAACCATATTCAAAATGGTTTAGATGGGCACCCAAATTCACTCTAAACCAAAGAAATTTCCTCCTAGAACTATACAGGTATGGGACCTGCTATCCAGAATGCTCAGGACATGTGGTTTACGGGACAACTGATCTTTCAGTAATTTGGATCTTCATACCTTAAAGGGGTGGTTCACCTTTAAGTAATCTTTTAGTTTGTAATAGAATTGACGGCCTTTCTGTAATTTGGAGCTTTCTGGGTAAAATTTTTTTTTTAAAAAAACCACACTGCTTTGATGTTCGCAAACAACTCTTCTAGTCACAATTGGATTACGTGATGACGGCGCACCAGCCCAGTACCTTATGTAGTGCTGGATGACCAAAACCAAGATGGCTCAAAAGATCAGAGAGTCAGTCTTAAGGAAAAGAGCACTGCAGTCTGCATTAGTTTACAACAGATCAAGGAGTCTGTCCTGGGGGAGAAATACTGCTGTCTGTCAGAGCTTTCTGGGTAATGGGGTTTTGGATATTGGGTCTGTACCTATTAGCACATGTGTAGACAAATCTGAGACACTTTGCAATTGGTTTTTATTTTTTATGGTTTTTGAGTTATTTAGCTTTTTATTCAGCAATTCTCCAGTTTGCAAGTTCAGAAATCAGGTTACCAGGGTTCAAATTATCCTAGCAACCCTGTATATAAATATGAATAATAAAACATGACAACAACAATAAATGAATAGCCTTACAGAGCATTTGTTTTTTAGATGGGGTCATTGACCCCCATTTGAAAGGCGGGAAGAGTCAGCAGAAGAAGGCAAATGATTAAAAATCTATAAAAAAATAATGAAGTCCAATTGAAAAGCTGCTAAGAATTACCCATTCTATATCATACTAAATTTTAAGTTAACAAATGCTTTTATGCTTTTAAGGGGCAGGCCAGACTATGCAATCTTACTAGCCTTCTGTAGCAACATCTTTTAAATACATAGTATGGCAAGTAAATGTATGGGATCTGTTACTTGTTAAAAAAGCCAATAAAAAAACATTACATTATTAAAACATTTTTAATTACACAAAAAGGAACATCGCAGAGGGTAGGCCACCATCTGAGGTTCCTTTTTGTGTAATTTAAAAAAAAATTATTTGCATCATATTTTGGAGTGAAGTCCAGTTTCTGTGCAGCCTACCATTGAATTGAGAATGTATGACATTACCTCCCCAAGTTGAAGGTCTGGGGCTTGAGCACCTGGACCCCCTGTTAGTATTGGTTAATGTACCTTACTGCTTACAAGCCTTCGATACTGGATATTTTTCTTTCATTTCCCCCCTTCTCCCTTTTTGCCCTCTTATTATTATGTGTACAACAGTTATGCATATTGATGGTGCAATGGTTAACAGTGCTGCCTTGCTGCTCTTGGGATCCTAGGTTTGATTCCAGCCTGGGCAATTCTGCAAGGAATTTGTATGTTCTCCCTATGCCTGCATGGGTTTCCTCCGGGCACCCCAATTTGCCTCCTGATAAAACTGGCCTTAGTGTCTATGAATGTGATAGGGATATCTGACTCTCCACTAGGACTGATGTGAATAACATAATATCTCTGTAAAAGAGATGCAATATATGTAGACATTATATAAAGCATAATAATAATAGATTTCCTTACCTATAATAATACATACTCTGGTAAAAAAAAAAATACCCCTGATGAGCTTACACAAGCAGAGTATAAAGCACCAAAATAAATTCTAAATAATGTATATACAAAAGTATGCCATGAATCATTGTTTTAAAACAGATACATTTAGTACCCATCAGACTAGAAATTGGCTGATTAGCATCAATTATTAAAATAAATAAAAGTGGTGTAGGTACCTGTCTGGTTGACTGTGGATTCCCAATTTAGGCCAAAGTCTTCTGCATCTTCCACTAAAAAAAAGAAACCCATGAAAATTAAGCACAACATGAACACAATAAATGCTCTTTATTTAGTAAAATTAAGGGGCAGATTTATCAAAATGTGAGATTAGAGTTTACCTAAAGTTTACAGAAAAATGTACTCATTTTCTATTCATTCCTATGGGATTTTAGAAGTGTATTTATCAAAAGGTGAAAGTTAGAGTAAGAGTTCACCATTTGATAAATATGAAGTATTGAAGTCTACGTTTTTTTAAAGAGACAATACTTCGATTATCGAATGGTCGAATATTCGAACGTTTTTTACTTCAAATCGAAGTCGAAGTAAATTCGAAGTCGTAGTATCCTATTTGATGGTCGAAGTATCCAAACACTTACTTCAAATTTCGAATTTTTTTAGTTTGAAAATTCCCTCTAATTCACTTCGACCCTTAGTAAATCTGCCCCTTAAAATACTACTTACTTACAAGTATATCTGATTGAAATCTTCATAAGTCATACAACCATTCTTGGTATGGTTTGTATAAAAGCATAAGTGACTCAGGTAAGTAGAATACCATATACCAAAGATTCCTACATCTAGGCAACATTGTATTTGTTTCTCTTGTATTAGCAAGCAACCTAAACTGGTCAAAATGTGCCTTATTCCCCCACACTGAATTATGAAGTCCTGGATGCATTGATCCATGCAAGTGATGTATAGCTTCTGTAGTAAGTACCTTTTATTATAGCACTGCAAGAATATTAAAGTGTATTTACTTATTTTGAAGTGAACATGCTATGTGTACCTGTGCACAGACACAGTAATCATTTATACCAATTCACTCACCCCCATCACAATCAATCACTTTGTCAAACCAAAATCTGATGCACAAAATCAGATTCACAAAAAATTATTTAACCCAGGACCCCCATTGACATTTATTTGATAGATTCGATTTCATCCCTTTTGAAATGTTCTTACAGGGAAATTTACAGCATACAATTAAAATGCCTTAATACTTTCTTTTCACCCTAAAACTTCACTCACACAAAAAAGATAATTTACAACTTTCCTTGCTAGAAAATTCTCTATAACCAGTAGATGAGGGTGGAATAGGTCACTAATTTTCACCTTTATGTATTATTAGAAGGTATATAATTATGGATTCTAAAGCTTGTTGGAGATCAAAACAGAAGCATCTAATTAACAGGAAAGGGTTAAGACTGTGTTGGCGTATTACAGCACAATGAATTTCTGCATCATAGAGGCAATGGACGGCACCTCTAATTGGCAAGAGTGAAGAAACAGACTATTCCATGCACACGAGCTAATTGATGTAATAATACAAGAACAGAAATCAAGGCTACTGCTGCGAGAGAGCAGCAGGAACCAGCATGCAATCAACCAGAGATAGAGGACAAGCGATGTCATAGAGAGCACAAGAGCAGCTGGACCGCGACTAGAAAATTAATGGACAGAGGGAGGAAGTTTACAGACTTTTCTATGCTCTGAGTTTTTATAGAGATGTCTTCACAGGTATACAACTGGTATTCCAACAAAGAGCAAAGAAGCAATCCGGACTATGAAAAGATAAAAAAATTGTTATCTTTCTTCATTTATTTTTTAATCCCCCAGTGTGCCATTACCTTTATGCATTTTGCATTACCAATATGTTTGTTTATATTAGCTGCCAATGGGTTATAACTACTTTATATTTTAAGAACTTTCCACAGCAAAGAGAAATTTAAGTTCAGTAATGTTAAAACCATAAAAAAATTATACCAAAAAAGGACACAGGTACACTTCCAAAGTTACTCACCACAAAGCCCCAGATCCCTAGGGAAGCAGAAATCAATAAAAGAACAACAAGGTGACAGGTAGTTGAGGAATCCACACAGGCAACATAAAATGTAGTAAAAAAAAAAAAAGATTATCCTTTTTATTAAACCGCCACTTTTGTAGCCTTACACATTATGTACTTCAAAGGCAGCACTAGAGCCTTTAGAGCATAAAACATGTAAGGATATAGAGATTATGTCTTAAATGTAGTAAAAAAAATGAATCCTTTATTTATGTGGCCTTTGTAGATTCCTTTACTGTCCATCACTTTGTTTCTTTATGTAAAACCATCAATAAAACAAACAAAGTCTGAATTTCTTTAAATGTATTCAGAGGCAGTAGGAACTTTAGCCCCATATACATTTTATACAGTGAGGGACATTTGTTTCTGGTACCTCAGATAAATTAAGATTCTAAAAAGCAGGTTAATGGAGAAGGTTTCTGCACTGTATACATCAAGTTGAACTAAGAGATCATTTGCATTGCTAAAAATGCTTCAATGCCCTACCTAGTGATAGATATGAGCAGGAAATAGATGTAGGCAGAAGAGGCACATTATTAGGGGGCAGCAGTGGGGGCAGCACTTATTTATCCCTAGTCCAATCCTATAACTGCCTGCCACATCAGCATGCATGTGAGATTATGCATGAACAGGGTTGGGTGAAGAGACTGGATATGAGGCCCCAAGCAGGAGAAAGTCAAGTTGGGTTTAATGAGATTGCAGTGAATAGGAAACCAATTACCTATATGAAAGCAGTTGTTCTGTGCAGTGCTGTTTTTTCTGAAAGCACAGGATCAGGCAGAATGACCTGAGATGGCTGCCTACACACCATTATTACAACTAAAAAAAAAATGTATTGGTTCAAACTTAAAAATTTAAATGGTAGAATTATTTGCAACATACAATGTAATTTAAAGGACCAGTAACATCAAAAAATTTTTTAAAAAATTCGTTACAATACAACAACAAAAAAAACCAAGACAAATTAAAATTTCAAAATTTCAAAATTGCAAAGCCTTTATTAAGAAATAACTTACCGAAACTCCACTTCCTGTCCTCTTCAGAAACGGCGATATGGCGACCATCCATAGTGCGGTGCTGGATTTGTCCTCCCTGGCTAGCGGACGGCTGGATGAAAAGCTGAAGTGCCCGGTGTGTTCCCGCCTCTGGGCGCATCTATCAGCGCAGGAGAGTTACATCGCTCAGATACAAGAAGCGGTGTGCGGCTGGTGCCGGTGTCTGTGTGAGGCGCAAGAGTGAGCGCACACCGACAGCCGCACACGTTTTTCACAGGCAGCAGCAGCAGCAGCACTCGGCCATTCTCATGCATGGATTGTAATCTGCATCGCGCCACTGCTCGGAAGTCTCCTTAGTCCCGCTCTGGGATTGTACCGATTCCCCCTTTTGGTTCCACTCAAATCCCTCATCACCGGGGCTCCCCTCCTCCTCCTCAGGTTTATCATTATGCTTAGCGAGAGTGCCCCAGGCGGGGGGCCCCTGGGTGCTTCACATGCAGGCGGCAGTTGTGGCAGTGACCGGGAGCTGAAGCCGGAGCGATGGAGGCGAAAGGAGGGGACAGGGGAGTGCTGCTGCTGCCTGTGAAAAAAAGTGTGCGGCTGTCGTTGTGCGCTCACTCTTGCGCCTCACACAGACACCGGCACCGCTTCTTGTATCTGAGCGATGTAACTCTCCTGCGCTGATAGATGCACCCAGAGGGGATGAAGAGAGAATCGGCAATGTATGCGATGTCTGTGTGCCCTGCCACCCGCCTGGGGCACTCTCACTAAGAATCGCCTGCTGCTGCAGGGCCTGGTTAGTAGGAGGCTGAGTCCCCGCAAGATCTCCCCAGAGGCACGCTGCTCTGCACAAGGATGTTCCAGGGAACACACCGGGCACTTCAGCTTTTCATCCAGCCGTCCGCTTTCCAGCACCGTCTTCCTGCTGTCAGTATACTGTGGGAGCTAGCCAGGGAGGACAAATCCAGCACCGCACTATGGATGGTCGCCATATCGCCGTTTCTGAAGAGGACAGGAAGTGGAGTTTCGGTAAGTTATTTCTTAATAAAGGCTTTGCGATTTTGAAATTTTAATTTGTCTTGATGTTTTTTTTCGTTGTATTCTAACGAATTTTTTAAAAAGAATTTTGATGTTACTGGTCCTTAAATGATAAAACATACGCATACAAATTATTTTTTAATTTTGCCTGCTGTTTTCAGATTTGAATGCTCAAATAAAAAAAAAAATTCAAAATCTTAAAAAGCAGTAATACTCGTAGAAGCTGCCTTTACAACATCACCTGACAAGACATTCTACAACCTCACTGCCCTCCCCACAAAGAACCACCTGTGCTGCTTCAAATAAAGTTTTGTTCCTCTAGCCCAGTGCTTTCCAACTTCTGTGGTACCATGGGCCAAAATTTTTCAGGCCATATAATGGAGGGCCAATAAAGGAAGCCATTGTTGACCACTCCCAGTTTTTAAACCACACCCACTTTAAACCACACCCATGTTACCACAAGATCATATACACATTAATTGTGGTAGCACACCAAAAAACCAAATGGTTGGTGCTCACTGCAGGGATATCATTTATCACTCATAGGTGAGAAAAGTTGTCATATTAAAGGAGAAGGAAAGGTTAAAACTAAGTAAGCCTTATCAGAAAGGTCCATCTAAATATACCAGTAAACCCCCAAAGTAATGTTGCTCTGAGTCCCCTGTCAAAAGAAATATTGCATTTCTTTCCTTCTATTGTGTACACATGGTCTTCAGCATAAACCTCATTGCCCCGGGCAAGAGCATGCTCAGTTTGCTCCTCTCCCCCCACCCCTCCCATCTCTACTGTAATCTGAGCCCAGAGCAGGGAGAGACTCAGGCAGGAAGTGATGTCACACCACATTAATACTGCAGCTCCTATCCTAAACAAACAGAGAGTTTCTAGAGCTTTTTACTCAGGTATGGTAAAACATTCTACTAAATAAATGTAACATTCTAGCTTACACTATTGCAGCTAATCTATTGGCAATAAAATGCCTCCGTAGCTTTCCTTCTCCTTTAAGACATACCCTTGAATCAATATGCCTCCTATTCCCCTTGGATAACACATCACCTCCAGCACATGATTAAACACCTTAGTATTTACATGTGAGAGATGTCGGTGGGTTTTCATCTTGGAATCTGAACTGCAGACTCTAAGGCAGGGATCCCGAACCATTTAAACCCGTGAGCAACATCAAGAAGATAAAGCAGTTGAGGAGCAACACTAGTATGAAAAATGTTCTTGGGGTGCCAAATAAGTGCTGTGATTGGTCATTTGGTAGCCCCATGTGGATTGTAAACCTACATTGAGGTTCTGTTTGGCAGTGCACCTGGTTTTTATACAACCAAAACTTGCCTCCAAGCCTGGAATTCAAAAATAAGCTCCTGCTTTGAGGCCACTGGGAGCAACATCCAAGGGGTTGGAGAGCAACATGTTGCTCACGAGCTACTGGTTGGGAATCACTGCTCTAAGGTGTGAACTTGCAGCACTGAGAGCAGTGGCAAACGAGGGGGAGGAAAGGAGGCTCGCAGGCTAGTGGAGTGGGGGGGGAGGAGAAGGGGCAGTGGAGGCTAATGAGGGAGGAAGGTTTGTGACAGTCAGCAGAGGAAGTAGGGGACAGAAGGGTAGGGGGGCTGGTCCACAGTTTGTCCAATACAGCAAATGCGCCGTTTTGGCAGAAGATGCTGGGGAGGAAAACTCTGAACTGGCGTGTATGGAGCAGACTGACTCTCCGAGCACCCTGGGAGGCAGTGTCTCTAATATGGGTGGTGGGGGGAGTGCAAGGAAGGAAAGGCAGGTTTTAGTTATAGGGGATTCAATTATTAGAAAGGTGGATAGGGTAATCTGTCGTAAGGCCCTACATGCCGAACAGTCTGCTGCTTGCCTGGTGCTAGGGTTCGGCATGTGGTGGAACGAGTGGACAGATTATTGGGAGGGGCTGGGGAAGACCCAGCGCTCTTGGTACACATAGGTACCAATGACAAAGTTAGAGGAGGTGGTGAAGTCCTCAAGAACGATTTTAAAAAACTAGGTGTAAAGTTGAGGGCGAGGACTTCCAAGGTAATTTTCTCAGAGATATTACCTGAGCCACGAGCAACGCTAAGGAGACAGCGGGAGCGTATGGAGATTAATGTGTGGCTGAGAGATTGGTTTAGGGTGGAGGGTTTTGGGTTTTTGGAGAACTGGGCTGATTTCTCAGTCGGCTACAGGCTCTTTGCTAGGGATGGGCTGCACCTCAATGATGATGGTGCAGCTGTTTTGGGAGAGAAGTTGGCTAGAGGGTTGGAGGAGATTTTAAACTAGGTGTGGGGGGGAGGGTTCAGTAAAAGATTCAGTGGAAGACAGGTTAGATGAGATAATGGGCAAAGAAAGGGAAAATGGAGGAGGAGATTTGGCTGGGGATACTGTTAAGGATAGGGAGGACCACATGTCATATGTTCAATATGGTACCAGTATTAAATGTATGTTTGCAAATGCAAGGAGTCTGACTGGTAAAATGGGAGAGCTGGAGGTGCTGGTGGGAAAATATGATGTGATTAGTGTGGCCGAAACATGGCTGAATGAGTCGCACGACTGGGCAGTAAATATCAGTGGCTATACTTTGTTTCGGAGGGACAGAGGCAATAGAAAAGGAGGAGGGGTATGTCTGTTTGTTAGGCAGGATTTAAAAGCCTATATAAAGGAGGAGGTTATGTTAGAAAATGAGGGGGCAGAAGTCTTATGGGTGGAGTTCTTCACCAATTGTAAAGAGTCCAGCAAATTAATTGTATGCTATAGACCCCCTAATGTAAATGAGGAGGAGAAGGCAAAGCTCCTCATGCAAATAGAAAAGGCTGCTAGTTTGGGTAAAGTAATGATAATGGGAGATTTTAATTACCCAGATATTGACTGGAGCAACGGTACTGCCAGATCAGTTAATGGGTACCAATTTATAAACTTGTTGCATAACAATTTTATGGCACATGTTGTTGAGGAGCCTACTAGAAAAAATGCTATTCTGGATTTAGTGATCTCATATGACCCAGAACTTATAGCAAATGTGCAAGTCATTGAACCCCTGGGAAATAGTGACCATAATGTTATATCATTTAATGTCTGTTGCATAAAACAAATATATACTGGGGCAACAAAAATTGATTGGGGCATTAGGTTTTCAGCTAAAAACACAGAACAGAAATGGTTGTCATTTAAAATGATATTAAATCATTACTGTTCTCAATTTATTCCCTTAAGAAGTAAATGTAGAAGCTCTTAGAATCATCCTATGTGGCTTAATACAGAAGTAAAGAAGTTAATAGGGAAGAAGAGAAAGGCATTTAAAAACTACAAATCTGTTGGGACAGAAGCTGCATTTAAGAGAGTGTTGCTCCATTAAATAATGGTACCAGTATGGTTATAACAGATACAGAAAAGGCAAATGTGTTAAATCAGTTATTTTCTTCAGTGTATACAATAGAGGAGTCTGAGTTCACAGGCTCACTTTATAGCTGCACTAATGGCTCAGCTCAATCTAGTCAGTGGCTGACTCAGGATATGATTCCTAAAGCTTTAAAGGAAAACTATAGCCCCAAAATGAATACTTAAGCAACAGATAGTTTATATCAAATTGAATGACATATTAAAGAATCTTACCAAACTGGAATATATATTTACATAAATATTGCCCTTTTACATCTCTTGCCTTGAACCACCATTTCGTGACTCTATCTGTGCTGTCTCAGAGATCACCTGACCAGAAATACTACAACACTAACTGTAACAGGAAGAAGTGAGGAAGCAAAAGGCAGAACTCTGTCTGTTAATTGGCTCGTGTGACCTTACATGTGGTTTGTATGTGTGCACAGTGAATCGTACGATCTCAGGGGGCGGCCCTTATTTTTTAAAATGGCAATTTTCTATTTATGATTACCCAATGGCACATACTACTAAAAAAGTATATTATTATGATAATGGTTCATTTACATGAAGCAGGGTTTTACACATGAGCTGTTTTACTCAGTATCTTTTAATAGAGACCTACATTGTTTGGGGGGTATAGTTTTCCTTTAATAAAAATGAATGTAAACAAGGCTCCAGGGCCTGATGGCATACACCCCCGGGTTCTGAGAGAGCTTAGTTCAGTTTTAGAACAGCCCCTATTTCTGATTTTCTCAGATTCACTTTCATCTGGTATGGTGCCTATGGATTGGAGAAAAGCTAATGTTATTCCAATATTTAAAAAGGTAAATTATAGGCAAGTAAGCTTGACATCTGTGGTGGGCAAATTATTTGAAGGCTTGTTAAGGGATCACATTCAAAATTTTGTCCTAGTGAATGGCATTATGAGCAGCAATCAGCATGGCTTTATGAAGGATAGGTCATGTCAGACAAATTTGATTGCTTTTTATGATGAGGTAAGTAAGATGCTGGACAGTGGGGGGGCAGTAGATGTGATCTATTTGGATTTTGCCAAGGCGTTTGATACTGTGCCCCACAAACGACTGCTTTCTAAACTAAGGTATGTTGGGCTTAATGAAGCCGTTTGCACATGGATAGGAAACTGGCTACAGGTAAAGGTGGTTGTTAATGGTACATTCTTTACTTGGAGTAAGGTTCTTAGTGGGGTCCACCAGGGTTCGGCATTAGGTCCACTTTTATTTAACTTTTTCATTAATGACTTAGGGGAGGGTCTTTTAAGTAATATATCAGTGTTTGCAGATGACACAAAACTATCCAACCCAATTAATTCCATCCAAGATGTGGCATCCTTGCAACAGGATCTTGACAAACTGGCAATCTGGGCAGCTAAGTGGCAAATGAGATTCAATGTTGATAAATGTAAAGTCATGCACGTGGGATGTAAAAATATCCAAGCCACTTATACCCTTAATGGTACTGCACTAGGCAAATCCATTATGGAAAAGGACCTTGGAGTGCTTGTAGATGATGAATTTGGCTGTAGCAAGCAATGCCAGTCAGCAGCATCAAGGGCAAATAAGGTCTTGAGCTGTATTAAAAGGGGCATAGAGTCACGGGAGGAGGGGGTCATTCTTCCACTGTATAGAGCACTTGTAAGGCCCCATCTAGAATATCGTACAATTTTGGTCTCCATCACTCAAACAGGACATTATTGTATTAGAGAGGGTACAGAGAAGGACAACTAAGCTGGTGAAAGGTATGGAAAATCTTGGCTATGAGGAAAGACTGGCCAAATTGGGGATGTTCACGCTTAAGGGGTGATGTGATAACTATGTATAAATTTATAAGGGGATCATATAATAATCTCTCTAATGCTTTATTTACCAGTAGGTCTTTCCAGCTGACACAAGGTCACCCATTCTGATTAGAAGAAAAGAGGTTCCACCTAAATATTCGGAAGGGGTTTTTTACAGTGAGAGCTGTGAAGATGTGGAATTCTCTCCCTGAATCAGTTGTACAGGCTGATACATTAGATAGCTTTAAGAAGGGTTTGGATGGCTTTTTAGCAAGTGAGGGAATACAGGGTTATGGGAGATAGCTCATAGTACAAGTTGATCCAGGGACTAGTCCGATTGCCATTTTGGATGCAGGAAGGAATTTTTTCCCCCTCTGAGGCAAATTGGTGAGGCTTCAGATGGTTTTTTTGCCTTCTTCAGGATCAACGGTCAGTTCGGCAGATATGATAAAAAAAAAAAAAAGGTTGAACTTGATGGACGTGTCTCTTTTTTCAACCTTACTTACTATGTTAGGGGCCCCTTACAATAATTTATTTCCAAATGCTAAAAAACCCCCAGAACAAATACCAGTCTTATGTTCCACAGGCAGGGCACACGCAGGCAGAGCATATCAGTATGGGTCTCAGGTGTGAACAGTACAGGTCTTTAGGTGTGTGAACAATAGAGGTGTCACAAGTTTGAACAATGCAGGGGGATCACAGGTGTGAATAATGCAGGGGATTAGTCTGAATTTGAGGTTTAAACAATGCAGGGGCCAGTTAATCTCTGTAGTAATACCATTTAAAGTTTACACATGGTAAGCAAACCCCGAAGGTTGGTGAGGGGCTGCACAAGGGGGGCCCGTGGGCTGCCAGTTGGACAACCCTGCTCTAGCCTGATACATCGATATCAGTTGGGATTATACAGCCATCAGATTTATGTCAAAAATCTCTCAAAATTAATTGGCACTTGTATGGCAAGCTTTACGAACTTAAATGAACTCAATAAAATAACTGAATTTGAACCCATGCCAGTACATTTTCCCCTGTTTTATGGTTTGCATTTGTGTCAATTGTGTTAGTTTAGACTTATTTTAGAAGTCTGTGATGACGTCACTAAAGAAAGAAGAGTTTGTTTTTTTTACATCCATAATTGCACCAGTGCAGTTAACCAAATCAATTAATCAGCATTTACAACATACTATAGAAGTATAAATGCAAAGACTGAATTGCATTCTACAGATAACTTTAGAGATGCAATTTCATTTGTATTTTTTCGACCCCACAATTCTTTGCGTTTTCCTGAAACAGGATGCACCAATATATACACCGGGCCTGAAGCCTTGCAAAAAGAAAGACAAAATGCAACAGTAAGGGGCACATTTGGAGGGTTAATTAACCCTCGATATTCGACCGTCTTAGTAAAATCCTTCTACTTCGAAGGATTTACCGCATTTCCTGTGATTGAACGATCAAAGTAAAAATCGTTAGATCAAACGATTAAATCCTTCGAATCGAACGTTTCGCAGGATTTTAATCCATCGATCAAACGATTTTCCTTCGATCCCAAATTGGCTAGAAAGCCTATGGGGACCTTCCCCATAGGCTAACATTAATGTTCGGAAGGTTTTAGGTGGCGAAGTAGGTGATCAAAGTTTTTTTTAAAGAGACAGTACTTTGACTATCGAATGGTCGAATAGTCGAACGATTTTTAGTTCGAACCGTTCAATTCGAAGTCGTGGTCGAAGTAGCCAATTCGATGGTCGAAGTAGCCAATTCGATGGTCGAAGTAGCCAAAAAAATACTTCAAAATTCAAAGTATTTTTTATTCTAATCCTTCACTCGAGCTAAATAAATGTGTCCCTAAATGTATGCATAAATCTTACACACAGACAGACTTATTTATGATGTTTACTCATATATAAAGGAACCTCATACTGACTACTACTAAAATAAAAGCAATATTAATTGCATCTGGTGTAGTCAGCTTTATAATGACTTTCTATGTCTGAATCCTTTCTAAAAATGACCTTCTTCATAGTTTGTTTTGAACAAACAATGCCTATCCAGGTTTTCAGGGGTTGAACATTAACTAGATTTCTTTATTTTGCAGTGCTCAGAATAAGAAAACTGATCAGAAAGGGAGCATGTGCAGGCAGTGCCGGATTTCAATGACGGGCGCCCCTAGGCCGCGCGGTCCGACCAGAAATCTGGTTGCTGGGGTGCAAATTTCCCTAGCAACCATGCATTGATTTGAATAAGGGACTAGAATATGATAAGAGATGACCCGAATATAAAAATGAATAATGAAAATTAACAAATATGTAGCGTTACAGAACATTTGTTTTTAGATGGGGGTCAGTGACCCCCATTTGAAAGCTAGAAAGAGTCAGAAGAAGGCAAATAATTGAAATAATAAATAAATAATTTAAAACACTATACAAAAAAAATAATGAAGACCAACTGAAATGTTACTTAGGGGCAGATTTACTAAGCTCGAGTGAATAGTTTGAATGAAAAAATATTGGAATTTCAAAGTATTTTTTTGGGTACTTCGACTATCGAATTGGTCAAATTCGATCGAATCGAACAAACAGAAAAACTTCATGCACATCTGTTTATTACATGGCTAAAATTAATAATCTGTGTATAGAAAGCATTATCTCTATAGCATATTTATAATTAAGTCTTGTATAAATACAATGCAACAAATAATTGGTTATAAAGGCAAAAGCTTTTGTTTTAAAAGAACCTCTGGAGAGATTCACTAAAGATAAGACTGTTCACAACTTTTGTAACCAAGGAAATCAGGGTTGGAGAGCAGAGGAACTCCCCAGAGGAAAGCTGCCTACGTAGGACCCAAGAACCAAGGGAAGGTTATCTCATGGGGAAGACCTATAAAAAGTAACAACAACAGATCTCATTTGATGATTCAGAGAATGGGAAAAATGCAATGGACAGCATATGGGATAGTAGGACATGGAAATAGAGAACAGGTATTTAATGTTTATCAAAGGACTTTTTTAAAGTATTTGGGAATAATAGCAGCAAAGAAATTGTGGGTTTACAGCACTCCATCTCATATGTTAACCCAGGTGCACGGTAAGGGAATCCATATGTAAAAAACAGACCAGCAACACTGGGATTTTTCGTGATCAAATTATTATTATATGTGTAACCGACGTGACATTTCGGTCCCGAATGGGACCTTTCTCAAGGCAAACATATCTATATTGGTACATACCTTATATACCCAACCCTCCTCAGTGCACACAGGAAATGACGTAATACTAGGTCAAATTTAAAGTGAACAGTGCAATTAATATTGACTAAAAAACGGACACATATACAAAATATCACACACTTTAGCATAGTCTCCATATACAGAGGTGTGAAAAACTATTTGCCCCCTTCCTGATTTCTTATTCTTTTGCATGTTTGTCACACAAAATGTTTCTGATCATCAAACACATTTAACTATTAGTCAAAGATAACACAAGTAAACACAAAATGCAGTTTTTAAATGAGGGTTTTTATTATTTAGGGAGAAAAGAAATCCAAACCTGTGTGAAAAAGTAATTGCCCCCTGAACCTAATAACTGGTTGGGCCACCCTTAGCAGCAATAACTGCAATCAAGCGTTTGCGATAACTTGCAACAAGTCTTTTACAGCGCTCTGGAGGAATTTTGGCCCACTCATCTTTGCAGAATTGTTGTAATTCAGCTTTATTTGAGGGTTTTCTAGCATGAACCGCCTTTTTAAGGTCATGCCACAACATCTCAATAGGATTCAGGTCAGGACTTTGACTAGGCCACTCCAAAGTCTTCATTTTGTTTTTCTTCAGCCATTCAGAGGTGGATTTGCTGGTGTGTTTTGGGTCATTGTCCTGCTGCAGCACCCAAGATCGCTTCAGCTTGAGTTGACGAACAGATGGCCGGACATTCTCCTTCAGGATTTTTTGGTAGACAGTAGAATTCATTTTGTGTTCAATTATGTTATCTTTGACTAATAGTTAACGGTTTTTGATGAGCAGAAACATTTAAGTGTGACAAACATGCAAAAGAATAAGAAATCAGGAAGGGGGCAAATAGTTTTTCACACCACTGTATAACCCGATTAAAATAGAAGTGATTAATATTATAAAAGATTTATAAAAAAAATCAGCAATATGTGCCATGTTAGTGTCTTGTGCTCACTTAAAATAATTATATGTGAATATTATAACAACCATGAGGCTAAAAGTATGCAATTAGTGTATCCCCAAAGTATTGTTACTTATGCATATGAGGGGGCCTCCTTATAGCAATGAAAAATTCCATATTAAAATATCTAGCAGTATAGGAAGTCCATATATTGCTACGCATCAGGGCCGGGCCATGCTGGCTGGGCGCCCCAGGCAACCCAGCCAGCCGTGACGCCCCATCTGCTGCACATGCGCACTGACGTGCACATAGGACGTCCGCGCGCATGCATCCGCCAGGTACGCTCTCCCCTCATCTACGCGCATGCGCACAAATAGGCGCATGGACTGGAGCGGCACTTACACAGCCGGACTAGGGGTAGGTAGCAGTGAAAGGTACGTGCCTGGCGCCCCTCAAGCTTTGCGCCCTAGGCACGTGCCTACTCTGCCTACCCCTAGTTCTCGCCCTGCTACGCATAACTCATCTCAATGGTAAAAAACAGTTAAATTGTAAATGGGCGTTAAGGCCTCTAGGTACCACACAATCCAATTCATAAGTCCAGAACTTCTCCTTCTGCAAAAGTAAACGGTCAATATCACCTCTCTAAGTGGATTCGGAATATGGTCAATGGGCATGCATTTGAATGAAGTGATTGAATGTTTGAATGTTTAGCTTGTAGCCAATGTTGAGCCACTGGCTGTTTCATTGTATCCTGTTTAGGTTCATTCTGTGTGTATTTTTTAGGTTTAGGTTCCAGGGCAGCCCTAATAGAGGCACGGCGCATGCTGATGCGTTCTTTTATTTGTCTGCATGTTTTCCCACAGTACAGCAGTCCACATGGACATTTAATAATATAAACAACGTTCCTAGTACAAGTACAAATTAATTTGTGTTTAACGTAGTATGTTTTACCATTATGTGGGTATATATATATATATATATATATATATATATATATACACATATATATATATATACACACACACAGGATTAGAGGGCCCTACAAATTAGAGTTTACAAATTAAAGGTTTACACATTAGGATTTTAGAAACAATTTTGTGATTTTTGATACAGTAATGATTGATTAATTAAGGTGCATTGAATACCTTTCTTTAAACAGGTGGGTCTTTAAGGAGCGCTTGAAAGTTTGGAAAGAAGGAGAAAGTCTGACTGCTCAAGGCAGAGAGTTCCAGAGAAAAGCAGAAGCCCGAGAGAAGTCTTGTAGACGAGAATGGGCAGAAGTGATGAGAGGAGAAGTAAGGCGAAGATCAGAAGCAGAGCGAAGGTTGCATGAAGCAGAGTATTTGGAGATCAGAGGTGAAATATAGGGAGGGACTTCATTATTAAGGGCCTTGAATGTGATTGTTAGTCATTTGAATTTGATTCTAGAGGAGATTGGGAGCCAGTGAAAGGACATGCATATGGGAGCAGTTGATGTTGAGCAATGAGATAGATGAGATAGCAGTTGCATTAAAAACAGATACTAGTTGTGAAAGGTGACTTGTTGGAATACCTGCGAGGAGTAGGTTGCAGTAATCAAGACGGGAGATGATGAGAGACTGAATACGACAAGATTTAGCAAGTGTTTGAATGTGTGGTGAAAAAGACAGATGCGAGTCTAGTATAACTCCTAGGCAGCATGCTTGTGTGGTGGAATGAAAGGTGGTATTGTTTACTGTGAGTGATATCTGAGGGACAGGGGAAGTTCTTGGAGGAAATATAATGAGTTCTGTTTTTGAAAGGTTCAGTTTCAGGAGGTGCTGTGACATCCAGGAGGAGACAGCACAGTAGACAAGTAGAGTTGGGTGTCATCAGCATAAAGGTGATACTGAAGCCCAAATAACTGAATACATTTTCCTAGAGAAGTTGTATTGAGCGAGAACAGCAGAGGGCCTAGAACAGAGCCTTGAGGAACTCCAACAGAGAGAGGGAACGTAGTAGAAGTAAAGTTAGAGAAGGCAACATTAAAGGAACGGTCAGACAGATAAGATGTAAACCATGAAAGAGCAGTGTCAGGAATGCTGAGTATAGAATGTCTAGGAGGAGTGTTCGGTCAACTGTGTCAAAGGCTGCAGAGAGATATAGAAGGATTAGTATGGAATAGTGACCTTTAGACTTTGCCAGTAGAAGATCATTGGTTACTTTGGTGAGTGCAGTTTCAGTTGAGTGTATTGGGCGGAAGCCAGATTGCTGGGGGTTAAGAAGGGAGTTGTGAGTGAGATGTTGGATCAGGCTTTTGTAAACAAGCCTTTCCAGTAATTTGGATGCAAAAGGAAGAAGGGAAACCGGACAATAGTTAGTGAGAGAGCTCGGATCAAGGGAAGGTTTTTTGAGGATAGGAGTAATTAGTGCTTGTTTGTAAAAGGTTGGACAAGTACCAGAGGAGAGTGAAAGATTATATAAGTGGGTAAG
The DNA here is from genome assembly GCF_017654675.1 of Xenopus laevis. Lineage (NCBI taxonomy): Eukaryota > Metazoa > Chordata > Amphibia > Anura > Pipidae > Xenopus > Xenopus laevis. The sequence goes on from NC_054377.1 coordinate 38,859,306, forward strand.
TGCAGGAGAGAGTGTATTAGAAATTAGATAGAGAAGGTGATAGGGTGTGGGGTCAAGGGAGCAGGTTGTGGGTTTTGAGCAGGTTAGAAGTTTGCTAACTTCATCTAGTGTTGCAGGGGTGAAGGAGTGCAAAGTGGATGTGAGTGAACGTTAGTCTGAGATTGTTGTCAGATGATATGCTCGTCCTAATGAGAGAAATTTTTTCATTAAAGAGATAAGCAAGATCTTGGGCAGTTAAATTAATGAGTGGAGGAGGTGGAGGGGGGCATTGGAGTGAGTTAAATGTGGCAAACAATCGCTGCGGTTTAGAGTGGAGATTAAAGAAGAGAAGTATTGTTCTTTAGCTAATGATAGAGCTTGATTGTAGCAGGAGAGCATGTATTGAAGTGGATGAAGTCAGGATCAGTTAGTGACACTATCCACCGTCGCTCATCTACTACATATACAAATTTTGGTTGGATTTTGCCAAATCCAACCAACGAAGAGTCGGCACTCTCGAATAATGTGTTAATTTGCCTGGGTGCACGATCAATAAGTCATCTCCAGGAAAGATCAGCACTCACAGGACTTAAAATTATGAAAAAAGTTTTATTGAAAAAACTGTTTAGGACTCACGTTTCAGCCCACTCCAAGGCCTTTCTCAAAGTACTAAAACTGACTTTGGACATGCCTTATAACTACTAACTGGTGGGAAACAACAGCTGTAATGATATCATATAATTAGCGTCATTGCAAAACTCCAATCAAGGTATACTAAACTGCTTATATTGCTGATTTCAATGTTAAATACTTTTTACGTATTACTTATAATACATTATGTAAGCACAGGTTAAAAACAACTTCAAGTTAAAAACAACGAAAATTCAGGCAGATTTAGGAAGCTCAGTTTCTCCACAAAAAAAACAATGTATAGTTTTCTTAGGTAAACTATAGATTTCCCCTAAAGTGAGAGAGCACAAATGTTTCAAAAATGGCTGGCATTTCACATAACCAAAATGTGAATTCTGCTGGCACTTAAAGGGTTAAAAACTCTAAACCCATATTACTATTTACTATCCAAACTTCAGGTAAATCAATAGATCTTGTATACTATTGTTATAGCCCATTATTCATGTAATTTGCTGATTAGGGGGCAGATTTACATATGGTCGAATATCGAGGGTTAATTAATCGTTCGATTCAGTGTCTCCCATAGACTCCATTTTATCCAAGGCCAAGTGTTTTTATACAGGTCATGGAACTCCAAGGTAACTTCTAATATCCTCATATTTTGCAACTGGGGGTACTTTATTTATTATAATACACAAATTTCAGTGAGTCATGTGACAGAAATAACATCAGAACTCACCGTTTATAACTGATGACATCAGAACTCACCGTTTATAAGGATATAATTTACAAGATATTCAGAGCTTTTGTGTATTATATATATATATATATATATATATATATATATATATATATATATATATATATATATATATAGCTGCTGGAAGCCAGCACAACACATTATTAATGTAAAGACGCCTGGGTGCAAAATGCAAATAAATAGGTGTCAGTCCCAAAGAGGCCCTGCACTCACAGGTCTTATTGAAAAAGGAAAATGGTTCTATAGTGAATAAAGTACCCCCTCTTGTAAAATATAAGGATATTACAAGTTACCGAGGAGTTTCGTAACTTATAATATCCTCATATTTTGCAACTGGGGGTACTTTATTTATTATAATACACAAGTTTTAGTCAGTCATGTGACAGAAATTACATCAGAACTCACCGTTTATAACTGATGACATCAGAACTCACCGTTTATAAGGATATAATTTACAAGATATTCATGGCTTTTGTGTATTATATAGTTATTAACTAAGTAACCAACAGAGGGGGATCTCTCAAAAGCTTGACTAAACTCATCCATACAGTAGTTACTTAATTAATAACTATAGATACCTCGGTGCAACATTTTTCACAATATGTAACATTTTTCTAATTTTTTCAATATTGCAGTTATGTTTCTACAACGAATTTCCACTTTGCTACATATTTCAGGTTTCTTAGCTGATTGAATTTATTGCATATGCTGTAAAGTGATTCTTTACTAAGATCTTTTTTATTTCTTATAACAGTGTTTTTAATCACACTAAACGATTAATATACTACTTGGTGATTGGTCCTGTTTTCTTCGATCACATGACTCTAGGGGGCCGATTCACTAAGGGTCGAATATCGAGGGTTAATTAACCCTTGATATTCGACTAGGAATTAAAATCCTTCGACTTCGAATATCGAAGTCGAAGGATTTTGCGCAGATAGTTCGATCGAACGATCGAAGGATAATTCCTTCGATCGAACGATTAAATCCTTCGAATCGAACGATTCGAAGGATTTTAATCCAACGATCGAAGGAATATCCTTTGATCAAAAAAAGTTAGCCAAGCCTATGGGGACCTTCCCCATAGGCTAACATTGACTTCGGTAGCTTTTAGATGGCGAACTAGGGGGTCAAAGTTTTTTTTAAAGAGATAGTACTTCGACTATCGAATGGTCGAATAGTCGAACGATTTTTACTTCGAATCCTTCGATAGTTGTAGTCGAAGGTCGAAGTAGCCCATTCGATGGTCTAAGTAGCCCAAAAGAAACTTCGAAATTCAACGTTTTTTACCTTCGAATCCTTCACTCGAAGTTAGTGAATCGGCCCCCAAATGTCGCACGGGATTGGGTGAGTGTTTTCCCTTTGTCTATTTAAGGGCTTATTTTAAAACAATCGGTGTCTTGATAAAGGTCCTAGGCTTGGACCGAAACGTTGACCTGTTTTAATGTAAATTTTTAAAATTATATTTTTATTAAATCCCAGTGTGCAATCATGCTTCTCAGACTTATATGCATACATATTTATGTGAGTAGCACCTGGGTGTCTTTTTTGGATTTCAGTGGAGTGCGGATCACAAAGGATTTTTCTATATATATATATATATATATATATATATATATATATATATATATATATATATATATATATTTACACACATACATATATATATATATATATATATATATATATACACATACATATATATAGATATATATATATACCTGTATATATACACATACATATAAATACATATATACACAAATATATACATATACACGCACATATATATATATATATAAAGTCTGTGTGTGGCCAGCACTTCTCATGTAGTAGGTGTACGGTGCCTGGGTGCTAACAACATAAGGAATAGATATCCAAAGGAAAAGGCGAGCGAGGTCTTAAAGATGAAAAAAAGTGAAGTTTATTTGAACAAAAAAGTAGCCCCACAGACCAATAAGCTGCGTCGATCGTTGGAAGCCTGTTGGATGGCTCCAAACTCGGCAGCTTTTATCGGCCCGTGTAGGGGGGCCTTTATAGTGTTCAGTACTAATCTTGTCATTAGACTAACCATTTAATATCAACCTACATTCAAGCATTTATGCTTTCACATTATAAATTGTTCCATCGGCAGTATAATTCCAGGAGAAAACTCAGCACTAATGTTGACGTGTGATGTAACAGGTAAGAATGGATTCTACTTCTCCATGCATACAAAGGGTAGATTTAGGCCAGACAAGGCTTTTTAAATTAGTCCCATATGTGCTGTGACAGGCATTCATTATGACCTTGCAGAGAATGTAATTAGAAAAAAGGCAACCTGTCTGTCACATCAGGTTTGCCATACAAGATTGCTGATGTATAAATGGTATTACATTTCATCCTTGCACCTTGTTTATTCATGTTAATTTTTTGATCCCGTGTGAATGCACTCATTAAAAGACACCATAGCTACATAGATAAATTGGGTTAAAAAAAGTCCAACCCCTCTTAATGAACCCCAGTACACACTCATACCAACCGACCTACACACTCACATATATAAACGATATATATACCAATGTCTATACTAATTGTAGATCGCAGTACATGTATAAGACATGTTATCCATAATGCTCAGGACCTAGGGTTTTCTAGATAAGGGATTTTTCTATAATTTGGATCTCCATATCACAAGTCAACTAAAAAAAATGTAAACATTATAACCTGATATTATGCTTGTTCAAGAAATCATTCAAGCCACATTTATATAATTTGCCATCACAACATCACCTGGAGGGCATCACAACCTCAATGCCCTCACAATGAAGGACCACCTACGCTTCTTCAAATGAAAGTTTTGTTCTTATAGTCTTAAAGGGTGGCCACTGGTGCGTTGATCCCTTTTATGGGAAAAAATATCCCCTACTATCTATATATAATGCCATGTTATGTACTTGTAAAGAGTATAAACTTGTGAAGACTTGTGGACTTGTAAAGAGTCCCCTAGCAAGTATATTTTTCCCAGAAAAAAACAACTCCAACCATGATAGTCTACCCTCATAGTTAAAGGAACAGTAACATCAAAAAAAGTTTTAAAAGTTTTTTAAAGGGATACTGTCATACTGTTTTTTTGAAAAAAACATGTTTTCTGATGACAGGATCCCTTTAAAGTAATAAAAATATAATGCAGTGTTGCCCTGCACTGGTAAAACTGCTGTTTGCTTAAGAAACACTACTTTTGTTAAAATAAATGCTGTGTAGCCATGGGGGCAGCCATTTAAAGGAGAAAAGGCTCAGTTTTCACAGCAGATAAGCTCTGTAAAACATAATGGTGTTATCCGTTATCCACTATTTAACTTGTGCTATATAGACTTTTATTCCATTTTTATCTTTAAAAATAATAATAGGCACAATTTTATCAGTCGTAACAATAATTCATATTGCTGATTGGGCATCTATTCTCTGCAAGTATAATAATACATACACTTCATTCAGTTCATAAAGTATTTGAGATAAATTAATAAAAAAAGATCAAATTTTCTGTCAAAATAAAATTTAATATATTTCATTTTATTTGATATTATTTCACTTTTATTTTTCCTTCTGTATAAAAACAAAAAATTAGAATAAAAAGCAAGTTTAAAAAAAAATAAAACTAAATAGAAAAATTCATTGTATATTCTGTTTTGCAACTCTATAATTAAGCCCATAATGCTTAAATTGGAAATGATTTGTTTAATATAGATTTGTTAAATATATATATATATTTTTTTTTTTTAATTATTTTTTAGAAATTGCAAGTCGCCCATATGGGCAAGCAAAGGTCCTTCAGGTCCATTGCATGTCAGGTGTATAAATATGCCTGTTGAGAAATGCCTGTCACTGCTTGCATAGACTTAAATGGCAACCTCATGTAACCAGCATGGCCATTCATATGCAGCCGGAAACATGCACCTGAGGAAGGCTAGTAAGGCTGAAACATGTAATGCATGACATCCCTGCAATAAAAACACTATTGCCAAGTCATAAGATGCTTTGTGCTCTCGGGTTAAGAGTTTCTTTATGTTTGATTCCTTTTTAGTTCCTATACTTTGTGTTATCTACATTATCAGCGTACACCTTCAGTGTGACATCCTGCCTGGATTTGAGCCAGGAGCTTGCTGCGCGGTCTCCTTGTCTCTCACCTATTAGAGCAGACTGCGTCATTACTGTTTGCTATAGTATGGCATTTCCCCGACCCGCACCCAACCCTAACCCGCCCTTCCTGAGCTTGCGCCCGCTCGCATCCGACTTCCGCGTTGCTCTTAAAGACCGGCGCCGCCAATGATGTCACAAAAGGGACGGGGCGAGCAGGCATGTCTATAAAAGACGAAGTCAGAAGCCGATATTTGACGGTGGCAGGTGGGGAGAGCAGGAGAAGAGCTCAACCCGCACCCGCGAAGAAGAGTGCGGGTCGGCCCTGTCTTTTTTGACCGGATTGCAACCAAGTGGTTTTTGCGAACATTTGCAGTGTATATTCACCAGCAAACTATCTTACATTGCGAGCAGTACTTAACATTTGCAAAAATGCCATTTTAAACCACTTGCAATTTTTAATTACTTTTCCCTCATAATACTAGCAAATAGTTTCAGGCATAACACCAATACTATATCAAAGAAATCATTGCACAAGTCTTGTAGGTTTAAAGCTCAGATTTACTACAGTATACCTGAATTACCCCATGTGACAAAAAAAAAGACCATTAAATTTTAAATTGCCTCTTGTTTTCTTGAGGGCCTTAAAAAGGATTAAAGTAGTGGAACCTATGAAGAAAAAAACTGTACAGGTATAGATAGGATCCATTATCCTGAAACTCGTTATCCAAAAAGCTCTGAATTATGGGAAGGCCATCTCCCATAGCGTGTGCATTAGCGCAGGCGATTTTGCGATGTAGCCTATGGGGAAAAAATGCTGAGGCAGTTCGGGGAGATAGTCGCGCAAAAGACGTGGCGATAAGTCGCCAGGCGACAAAATCTCCCCGAATCTCCTCGTCTGGCCTTACCCTTAAAGGGATACTGTCATGGGAAAAAACATTTTTTCAAAATAAATCAGTTAAGAGTGCTGCTCCAGCAGAATTCTGCACTGAAATCCATTTCTCAAAAGAGCAAACAGATTTTTTTATATTCAATTTTGAAATCTGACATGGGGCTAGACATATTGTAAATTTCCCAGCTGCCCCAAGTCATGTGACTTGTGCTCTGATAAACTTCAATCACTCTTTACTGCTGTACTACAAGTTAGAGTGATATCACCCCCTCCCTTTTCCCCCAGCAGCCAAACAAAAGAACAATGGGAAGGTAACCAGATAGCAGCTCCCTAACACAAGATAACAGCTGTCTGGTAGATCTAAGAACAACACTCAATAGTAAAAACCCATGTCTCACTGAGACACATTCAGTTACATTGAGAAGGAAAAACAGCAGCCTGCCAGAAAGCATTTCTCTCCTAAAGTGCAGGCACAAGTCACATGACCAGGGGCAGCTGGGAAATTTACAAAATGTCTAGCCCCATGTCAGATTTCAAAATTGAATATAAAAAAATCTGTTTGCTCTTTTGAGAAATGGATTTCAGTGCAGAATTCTGCTGGAGTAGCATTATTAACTGATGTGTTTTGAAAAAAACATGTTTTCTGATGACAGGATCCCTTTAACAGGTTCCATATCTGTCTATCAGTGATTTTTAACTGATGGGACAGAACCTATTATTATTATGTATTTATATAGTGCCAACATATTTCACAGTGCTGTCTAAAGTCTTTGCTACCACTACACACCAGAGTAACAGGTATAGTGCGGGTGTCAACATCTGGCAGAGTGTCAAGAAGGGGCACGCATCCAATTGTTAAATTGGCTCTTAGCCTTTTATTAATAGCTACAGAGGTGACATAGATTTTGTGCTGATAGATAGATAGATTTTGCGCTGTAGCCTATGGGGAAAAAACACTGAGGCAGTTCAGGGAGATAGTCGTGCAAAAGACGTGGCGATAAGTCGCCAGGCGACAAAATCTCCCCGAATCTCCTCGTCTGGCCTTACCCTTAACATGTTCCATATCTGTCTATCAGTGATTTTTAACTGATGGGACAGGACCTATTATTATTATGTATTTATATAGTGCCAACATATTTTGCAGTGCTGTCTAAAGTCTTTGTTACCACTACACACCAGAGTAACAGGTATAGTGCGGGTGTCAACACCTGGCAGAGTGTCAAGAAGGGGCATGCATCCAATTGTCAAATTGGCTCTTAGCCTTTTATTAATAGCTACAGAGGTGACATGGCGCTTAAGGTTTCAGGGAAAAACCCCTCCTAAGAGCTAATTTGCCAATTTGTAAGTGTTACTTCCTATTTTCTCAAACTCTCTACTTTATTACAGTAGAATATTACTTTGAATAAACAATAGTAATTAATATAGTTAACTCACTGTATAACAAATCTTGGATCAGATTTAACCCTTTAAGTGCCAGCAGAATTTCACATTTTGGTTACGCGAAATGCCAGCCGTTTTTAAGCATTTTGTGCTCTCTCACTTTAGGGGCATTTTCTGAGGGGAAACCTATAGTTTACCTAGGAAAATTATACATTGTTTTTTTCGGTAGAAACTGAGCTTTCTAAATCTGCCTGAGTTTTCATGTATTTCCACCTGTGCAAAAAAATTTATAGTGCTAAATAACAAAAAAAAATGAAAAATTACCATTTTTCATCGTATATCAATTTATACCAGAAAAATATTTCATTTTACAGATGAAAATCCAACGTATTTGGAAAGCCTTATGTCTCTCGAACGTGCCAATACCAGATATGTATAGTTTTAGGGAGATTTAGGATTTCTGTACAGCAAAAACTCCCGGCAGTATATTACTGAATTTTGAAAGCACTAAGGCAGAAAACGGCATGCTTTAGATTCCAAGGCAAAAAATCCTGAAACCATAGGTTTACCCCAGAAAACCATACATTTTTGAAAAAGTACACATTCTGCCGATTACAAAAATGGGTAACTATGTCTCTCTACTCCCAACTACCAAACAGAAAAGCTTGTCTGAACATAGCGGTTTTTCAAAATAAAATTCAAAATTTTGAAAAATCATTTCAAAGGTTTTATTTTGCTGCTCCGCATATCCCAAACTATATTACGTACCAAGAAAAAGCACCTGAAAATATGATTGCCAGGGGTCCACTGAACAGTTTTGATACCCATTATGCATAGGTTTACCAAAAGTATCTGGCATTTAGAGACACAAATATGAAGTTAGCGCATCCAAATTGTTCAGGACTTTACTTCAGCTACTGAGAAATCAAAACATTGACTGCATTTTTTTTGTGGGGTAAAAACACAGAAATATATGTTTACCCCCAAACCCATATATTTTTGGAAAGAACACATTCTACAGAATCTAAAATGGGTACCCATGCCTTTCTGCTCCAAACTACTGAGTCGCAAGGCTTTCCCAAAATTGTCGGTTTTGGTGAAATATCTGAAAATTGCCTCAAAGCTTCAACTTCCCAGCACCATATCACCCATGTATCATTACGTACTAGGAAAAAGCACCCTAAATATGATTGCCAGGGTTCCTCTGAACATTTTGGTGGCCATTGTTCAAAAGTTTACCAAAGTATCTGGCATTTAGAGGCCCCAAAATGAAGTTAGCGCATACAAACAGTCCCGTGAGTAACTTCAGCTAATGAAAAATCAACACATTGACTGCATTTTTGTGGGGTAAAAACACAGAAATATATGTTTACCCCCCAAAACCCATATATTTTTGGAAAGTACACATTCTACCGAATCTAAAATGGGTACCCATGCCTTTCTGCTCCAAACTACTGAGTCGCAAGGCCTTCCCACAATTGTCGGTTTTGGTGAAATATCTGAAAATTGCCTCAAAGCTTCAACTTCTCAGCACCATATCACCCATGTATCTTACGCACCAAAAAAAACACCCTAAATATGATTGCCAGGGGTCCTCCAAACAGTTTGGTGCCCATGTGCATAGGTTTACCAATATATGGCAGTTAGAGGCCCCAAAATGAAGTTAGTGCATACAAAAAGTCCAGTGGGTAACTTCAGCTAATGAAAAATCAACACATTGACTGCATTTTTGTGGGTAAAACACAGAAATATATGTTTACCCCCAAAACCCATATATTTTGGAAAGTACACATTCTACCGATCTAAAATGGGTACCCATGCCTTTCTGCTCCAAACTACTGAGTCGCAAGGCTTTCCCACAATTGTCGGTTTTTGGTGAAATATCTGAAAATTGCCTCAAAGCTTCAACTTCTCAGCCCAATATCACCCATGTATCTTTACGCACCAAGAAAACACCCTAAATATGATTGCCAGGGTTTCCTCCAAACAGTTTGGTGCCATGTGCATAGGTTTACCAAAGTATTGGCATTTAGAGGCCCAAAATGAAGTTAGCGCATACAAATAGTCCTGTGGGTAACTTCATGCTAATGAAAAATCAACACATTGACTGCATTTTGTGGGGTAAAACACAGAAATATATGTTTACCCCCAAAACCCATATATTTTGGAAAGTACACATTCTACAGAATCTAAAATGGGTACCCATGCCTTTCTGTCCAAACTACTGAGTCGCAAAGGCTTTCCAAATTGTCGGTTTTGGTGAAATATTCTGAAAATTGCCTCAAAGCTTCAACTTCCAGCACATATCCCCATGTATCATTACACCAGAAAAACACCTAAATATGATGCCAGGGTTCTACAAACAGTTTGATGGCCATATGTCATAGATTACCAAACTATCTGGCAGAGAGCCCAAAATGAAATAGGCTATACATTTACGTCCTGCTGGCTTCATCAATGAATAATAACACAGTTGATTGATTTATGGGAAAACATAGACCACAAATATAGACCCCAAACCATATATTTTGGAAAGTACACATTCTACGAATCCAAAATGGATAACTATGCCTTTCTGCTCCAAACTGCAGAGTCGCAAGCTTTCAACAATTATACGGTTTTTACAATATCTGAAAATGCTCCAAAGCTTCAACTTCTCAGCCCATATATCCCCATGTTCGTTACTAGCACCAAAAAAAAACATCCTAAATATGATGCCAGGGTCCTCCAAACATTTGGTGCCCACTGTGCATAGGTTACCAAAGTATTGGCCAGAGAGCCCCAAATGAAATAGGCATACAAATGTCCGGGCGACTTCAGCTAGGTCATCAATTAGACTGGTTTGTGGTAAAATCACATTAGATATAGTTTACGAACCCCAAAACCATATATTTTGGAAAGTACACATTTACGAATCCAAATGGGTAATATGTTTCTCCGCAAACCATAACTGCAAGGCAATGGCTTGAAATTGACGGTTTTTATAAATTTCTGAAAATTGCTCCAAAGCTTAACTTTCCAGCATTATTGCCACATTTCGTAACATTACCAGCATAAAGCATCCTAAATATAACACAGGGTCTACTAAACAGTTTGATGCCCAATGATGCATAGATATACCAAACTATGTGGCGCACAGAGACCCCCAAATGACAATATGTATAGACATTTTCACGGCTGACGCGCTGGCTGCTGCAATATAACCACCCGGTGTGTGTATTATGCGACATTAGACCACCTAACAGTACAGAGACCCCAGAAAACCATATATTTTCAGAAAGTACACATTCTGACGAATCCAATATGGGTAAATAAGCGTTTCTACTGCAAACTGCCAAACTGCAAAAGCAATGCTGAACATAACGGTTTTTATCAAATTTCTGAAAATCGTCACAAAGCTTGAATTTTACCCCATTATATGCCCCACATTTCGTAACTTATCAGCTAAAACATCCTGAATATGAACGCCAGGGGTCTACTAAACACTTTGATGCCCAATATGCATAGATATACCAAACTATGTGGCGCACAGAGACCCCCAAATGACAATAGTGTATACATTTTCACGGCTGACGCGCGCTGGCTGCTGCAATATAAGCACCCGGTGTGTGTAATATGCGACATTAGACCACCTAACAGTACAGAGACCCCAGAAAACCATATATTTTCAGAAAGTACACATTCTGACGAATCCAATATGGGTAAATAAGTGTTTCTACTGCAAACTGCCAAACTGCAAAGCAATGCTGAACATAACGGTTTTTATCAAATTTCTGAAAATCGTCACAAAGCTTGAATTTTACCCCATTATATGCCCCACATTTCGTAACTTATCAGCATAAAACATCCTGAATATGAACGCCAGGGGTCTACTAAACACTTTGATGCCCAATATGCATAGATATACCAAACTATGTGGCGCACAGAGACCCCCAAATGACAATAGTGTATACATTTTCACGGCTGACGCGCGCTGGCTGCTGCAATATAAGCACCCGGTGTGTGTAATATGCGACATTAGACCCCCCTAACAGTACAGAGACCCAGAAAACCATATATTTTCGGAAAGTACACATTCTGACGAATCCAATATGGGTAAATATGTGTTCCTACTGCAAACTGTCAAACTGCAAAGCAATGCTGAACGTAACGGTTTTTATCAAATTTCTGAAAATTGTCACAAAGCTTGAATTTTACCCCATTATATGCCCCACATTTCGTAACTTATCAGCATAAAACATCCTGAATATGAACGCATGGGGTCTACTGAACACTTTGATGCCCAATATGCATAGATATACCAAACTATGTGGCGCACAGAGACCCCCAAATGACAATATGTATAGACATTTTCACGGCTGACGCGCTGGCTGCTGCAATATAACCACCCGGTGTGTGTATTATGCGACATTAGACCACCTAACAGCACAGAGACCCCAGAAAACCATATATTTTCAGAAAGTACACATTTTGACGAATCCAATATGGGTAAATAAGTGTTTCTACTGCAAACTGCCAAACTGCAAAGCAATGCTGAACATAACGGTTTTTATCAAATTTCTGAAAATCGTCACAAAGCTTGAATTTTACCCCATTATATGCCCCACATTTCGTAGCTTATCAGCATAAAACATCCTAAATATGAGCGCCAGGGGTCTACTGAACACTTTGATGCCCAATATGCATAGATATACCAAAGTATGTGGCGCACAGAGACCCCCAAATGACAATATGTATAGACATTTTCACAGCTGACGCGCTGGCTGCTGCAATATAAGCACCTGGTGTGTGTAATATGCGACATTAGACCCCCCTAACAGTACAGAGACCCCAGAAAACCATATATTTTCAGAAAGTACACATTCTGACGAATCCAAAATGGGTAAATAAGTGTTTCTACTGCAAACTGCCAAACTGCAAAGCAATGCTGAACATAACGGTTTTTATCAAATTTCTGAAAATCGTCACAAAGCTTGAATTTTACCCCATTATGTGCCCCACATTTCGTAACGTATCAGCATAAAACATCCTAAATATGAACGACAGGGGTCTACTGAACACTTTGATGCCCAATATGCATAGATATACCAAACTATGTGGCGCACAGAGACCCACAAATGGATATATAGTAGATAAAATTTACATAGGCAAAACAAAATAACACAGAACAGTGTGAAATGCAAATAAATCACCAAAAACTAATAAAACCACAAAAATCAATGCTTTTTTTTTTCACACTAGTGTAATCGGCCACCAGAATTACCGTTTGAATATTTTAGCTGGGCCAAATCGATTATACGGACAGAAACAAGTGAATAACACAAATGCAGAGCTGAAAATGCAATAAAATGGCTAAAAATTCAATAAAATGGCTAAAAATGCACCAAAATACCCAAAATTGCAATATAACCACCAAAATAACATACAAATGCTATTGCACAGTACGGTTAGTGAATACGCTATTCGGAACGGCAATAAAACATTTTTTTTAGCCCAAAAAGAGACGATGCGATAAGAAAAAAAAAAAAAAAAGCCACAAAGCCATATATGTACATATGCGTGTGCACAACGGGTAAATTGCATGTTATTTGCGCGTGTGCGCGTGTGCGCGTGTGCAAGTGTACATGGGTGCTGTGAGTGTGTGTGACCCCCCCAATCCCCAAAAATCTATGTGTGAGTGTGTGTAAGTGTGAATGTAAGTGTATATTACTGTAATAAGTGTGTGTTGGTGTGTTTTTGTGTGTGTAAATGTTACACTTACCTGGGGTAGATGCCTCAGATCGATGAGAGAGGGCTCCACGCAGCAGATCTGCAGCTCCAACGGTCATCAGCCATGTGGGGGCGGAGCTGGGCGGAAGTGCAGCGCAGGCAGCAGCAGGACGCATAGGAAACGCGTCCCTGCTGCTGCTTTGGGGCCCCTGGGCGATCGCGCCCCAGGGGCCACACGATCCCCTGCTCTGCTCGTTGTCTAGGGGCAGGGGATCGTGAAGGAGCGGAGCGAGCGGCTCTAACAGCCGCTCCTCCGCTCGCAAACCCGGAAGTGCTGCAGAACGTAGAATCTACGATCTGTGGCACTTTGGTCCTTTGATCCACAGAACGTAGATTCTACGTTCTGTGGCACTTAAAGGGTTAAAAAAGGTTAATTAAAAGGGAACTATCATAAAATGCAAAATTTTTATATAAGCTTCATCACATGAAAATACAAAACATTCCAAATATATTGAATAAGAAATGTTGTCAGATTTTGCTGGACATTGTTTGTGGATTGGAAAATCAGAGCTCAAAAACAGTTCAGAAATCATGGCCTTTAGGCCCTGGAATTTTTTTCATGTTTGCACCACGTTAGCCCAGGTAACCAGTAAATACTTCCTGATTTTTTGATTAGACCTTCAGCAATATATGCACCTGTTATTGTCTCATAACAGATAATCCTCAGTGTGGAGGACCTAATGGATCTTTAGTTCAAGACAAATTGTGTTTCCGTTACATGAAGCAGAGACTAGTGGTCCATGTCGTAGTGCGGAGGCAAAAGCTGTATTAATTTGATGGGGCTATAAGACCATTCACATAATTGCTAACCCAATTAACTCTAACTTGATATCTAATTGATTGTTGAGCAATGAAATGAAAGATGAGAAGCAGGTCAAAATATTTAAAATGACTTGTTTATTGTTTATGTAAAATTTGAATGTTATTAACATGGTACTACATGTGTATTTACATGCTGTCAGTCAACTGGTTTAATTATAAAATCTAATAAAAAGAATTTGAAAAGAAAAAAACAAAAGTTGTATTTGTCAGTTTCAATAAGGTCCAGAACGGAGTGGATCCACTTCTCTCAGCTATACTATTCTGTCTGCCTCTGCCGTTAGTCTTCTCAAGAATTTTCTCAGTGGACTGCTTTGATTTGTTTTGATTGCTCTCTAATCAGGAAGTATAATGAAACTTTACTTTAGTTTAGATTTTGGCCTTAGTGTAAAACATTTTGAAAGAATTATTTCATAACTAGAACAATAGGCACAAAGTATATTCAACACAAGCCCCATTGATGATACTAATGTTAAAAAAGATGGGATACTGACCCTTTAAAGGAACAGTAACACCAACAAATTAAACTGTATTAAAGTAATGAAAATATAATGTTCTGTTGCCCTGCACTGGTTAAACTTATCCGTTTGCTTCAGAAACACTACTATAGTTCATATAAACAAGCAATGGCGGAAATTGAAAAAAGGCTATATGGCACAGGATAAACAATGTATAACAGATAACCTTATGATGGGATGGGATACTGACCCTTTAAAGGAACAGTAACACCAAAAAATTAAACTGTATTAAAGTAATGAAAATATAATGTACTGTTGCCATGCACTGGTAAAACTTATCTGTTTGCTTCAGAAACACTACTATAGTTCATATAAACAAGCAATGGCGGAAATTGAAAAAAGGCTATATGGCACATGATAAACAATGGATAACAGATAACCTTATGTTCTACAGAGCTTATCTGCTATCTGCTGTGTAACTTGAGCATTTTCTCCTTTGAATAGCTGCCTCCATGGCTACATAGCAGCTTATTTATATAAACTATAGTAGTGATTCTGAAGCAAAAACAGCAGTTTTACTAGTGCAAGGCAACACTGCATTATATTTTTATTACTTTAAAACAATTTCATTTTTTGCTGTTACTGGTCCTTTCACTAGCAACCACTACTATGCTTGTCTGATAACTCTACCTGCTTCACCTGTCAGTACAGGTTGCAAATCTTGAAGGAATGATCAAGCGTTACACCGCCACAATTGTCTGTTATGATATTAGTCTTTCCATAAGAGATTTCCTAGTCTGGAAAGAAGGATATTCAAGAATATATTTGTTTGTGCAAACAAAAAATGTTTTTTTAATTTAGAAACCTGACATTTCTCAAGGGATCACAGCACCCAGGCAGATGATATATTTCTGTATGAGTGTTCCTCCATTGGGACTATATCTACACACACATATATATATATATATATATATATATATATATATATATATATATATATATATATATATATATATATATATATATATATATATATATTCATGATGAAAGCTGACGCACACTGGGATTTATCAAAAATAAAACTTATTTTATTGGATCGACGTTTCGGTCCACACACGGACCTTTATCAAGATAAAGGTCCGTGTGTGGACCGAAACGTCGATCCAATAAAATAAGTTTTATTTTTGATAAATCCCAGTGTGCGTCAGCTTTCATCATGAATATATGGTTTTTTTCTGACTAGCACCTGGGTTTTTTGCCTCAGTAAGTGTGTGCCACAGCCCTTCTACATATATATATATATATATATATATATATATATATATATATATATATATATATATATATATATATATATACACACACTGTATATATACACACACACACGTGTGTGTGTTGTGTGTGTGCTCAACAAACTTAAACACAGCATGCCTGGGTTCAGGTAAAATGTGTACAAAATAACAAAAAAAATACCACTCAACAGGCTCATGATTTTATAAAAAAGAAAGGAAATTAATTTTTCTTGTTTATTTAAATCAGTTACTCTGAGCCTGTTGAGTGCTGTATTTTTTTGTATGTGTGTATATATATATATATATATATATATATATATATATATATATATATATATATATATATATATATATATGTGATATATAGAGCTACATTTGCTTCAGATAAAAGAATGCTTGATTTACAAAGTATAACAAGGCATAACACACATTCCCCCATTCAGATCCCCTCGTAAATGACTTTGACACCTTACACATAGATTTATATTCCTTTTTGTTGGTCATTTGACCTATGAGCTGATGTTGTATATATACCAAAGAACACCACAGCTTCATTGTAATCATCTTAAAAAAGGAACTAAAATGTTCTGAAAGCTTGCTATGATTATATTAGTTATACCACTTTTGTTGTTTTTTATTTCAAAAGGGTTGTCCTGTATCATATTTACCTCTCCAGATATTTTGGTTTCCTCCCATGCTCCAAAAATACACAAACAGATTAAATTGTTCCTGATAAAATTGACCATAGTGTGTATTAATGCTATTTACAGGCAGGTGACTAACTTATAGTGCATATAAGTGAAGATAATGTAACTGGAAGCTCTGCAGGGGCAGGGATTCATGCAAATGATGTATATGTATAAAATAAAGAACTGTGAATTATGTTGCCAGGTGAGGGAAGGGCTGATTGAATAGTTACCTAAATGGGACAGGAAATAAAAATGCCTGTGTAGGTAAGAGGTAGACTACTGTGATTTTCTTCTCAATGTGAGGAATTATGTATGTCTGTGTATAAAAATATACACAGTATATATAATATATATATATTAAACAGATTTAATTGCATCTTTATATAAACCCAACTACATTAGATACATTCATTCAAAGGGGAGGTGTGTGTATTTGTTCCCTTTTTAATTTTGGTAAGTTATAATTATAGATGCTATAGAAATATTCCACTTATTTTCTATAGACATTTGACTTTGATGCGGTA
The DNA here is from genome assembly GCF_017654675.1 of Xenopus laevis. NCBI lineage: Eukaryota > Metazoa > Chordata > Amphibia > Anura > Pipidae > Xenopus > Xenopus laevis. The sequence continues at coordinate 38,876,611 of NC_054377.1, forward strand.
GTTGAGAATATACAACCACAGGCTGAAACAAAATACATTACCTTTGTATTTAGAATTTGTCTATTCTTCATATGCCCCAATAGCACACCAGTTATAAATTCTGTTTTGTTTTTATAACGATCTATGCTGAATCTTTCTAAAAGGGCATACATATGTATAACATGTATAAACAGTAAAGAGAATGCTTTCTCCAAAACATGCTATGCTCTCGAATGTTATTATTTTAATGAAAAATAAAAGGAAGATAAACAATACTTCTTAAAATTCCCTTTTAATTATCAGAAAATGGCAAGTAAACTTATGTTGAAATATGTTTTTGTCTCCACAACATAGTATATCCTCATATTGAAATTATTTTAATGAGAAATTAAAGGTACATAGCCCAAGTCAATTTTTCAATACACGCTATTCACACCCAAGATGTGGATACCTAACAAATATATGTGATTACAGCCAATGCATACATTAAAAAGTTCACAAAACTCTGAAACTCAAAACAAAACCACAAAAAAAGCCATTTTTACAGCAAAAAGTAGCGTGGTTGCTAGCGTAAACAAGCATACACTGACAAAATACCATTTGCACATTTTTTTCAGGGTTTTCTTCAGGAAGGAAAACTTTAAGATCTTAACAACACAATTGAAAATAGTATAAATATTAATAAAAACCTGTCCTAATATATTTTTCTTTTTAGATAGTTATAGCTTTCCTTGGTGTTACAGCCAGGTGGAAAACATGTTATCAGCTAATATTATCAGGAATTATCATACATTAATTATTATTATTCTGTTTTCATTTCAAAAACAAATATTTTTATGTAGATGGAGTAAGACTTCTATATCATCGAACACTAATCACATGTTCAATGAAAAAAATAAATTATCTCCAGCCCCCCACCATCCCCAATCCTTTCCGCCCCATCCTTACTCCCTTAATAACAAAACACTGAACAGTACATGTAATGCTCATATGCCATACTGTATCATGGCAAATGTAACATCTAATTTCCTATTGGAAAAATTGGAAACAAAGTATATATATATATATATATATATATATATATATATATATATATATATATATATATATATATATATACATTTTTTTTTTAAATCCATTCATTATAAAAATGTAGCTGCTAAAAGTGGCCTAGTTCAGTTCTTGGTGACGTAATAATAATCACTGCAAGAAATTGCTACTCACATATTTATGACTGGCTGCACAAGTTAACTAGACCTTGCATGTTTCTTGCTTTATACTAAAAATAATGAACCAAATACATTTTTGGGAATGTTCTGCACAAAATGGCGATGTATTTGATATCAAAGGTACCTGAAATTAGTATCTGTTTCGTGCTAAAAAAATTGCCAAGCATTACACTTTACAAGAGACAAATGTGGCACACACTTGCACATCTAACAAAATCCCATGCACAAAGGTTAAAGATGACTTGCACAGTAAAACTGTGACTTGTATTATATATCTGTGTATGAAATACTCTGATATGTGGCAAGGCCAAGTAAATTAAATACATTTTTGGATTAAGTATACAAACATTCTAATGTAGGTCAAAAAATAGCACTGACCTTAGTGCATCATTGCACAGAATCATAAAATAATTTTTAGGCACGCTATTAAATATTCCTAGCGGTACAACTTTTTCTCTATAAAGCTATTGTTAAGGGAGCAAAAATTTAAAAATACAAGCATTATCGATATTATCAATACTGACATGCTACATACAAAAGCTCAAACATTCTGACCTAAGTTATTTAGGGTTGTGAGACCTGATGCATAAGAGAACAATATTTCTGTAATTCTACTACTGCTGTTAAAGGAACAGTAACATCAAAAAACAAAATTGTTTTAAAGTAATAAAAAACACCATGCAGTGTTGCCCTGCACTTGTAAAACTGCTGTGTTTGCTTCATAAACACTACTATTGTTTATATAAATAAACTGCTGTGTAGCCATTCAAATGAGAAAAGACAGCAGATAAGCTCTGTAGAACATAATGGTGTTATCGGTTATGCACTATTTATTGTGTGCCATATAGTCTTTTTTCAATTTCCGCCATTGCTACACAGCAACTTGTTTATATGAACTATAGTCGTATTTTTCAAGCAAATAGATCATTTTTACCAGTACTGGGCAGCAGTACACAATATTTTCAGTTTCACTTTCAGTTTTTGGTGTTACTATTCTTTTAACAAAAATGTAACAGACTTAATATAAAGGTTATCTCACAAATATGAATGAAACTGGCTGTGCAATATCTTTCAAATTTCACTTTAAAGCCAGGGTTATGGCTATGTTAATCTACAAACAGAAACTTTCCAGCAAACCAAATCCATGTAAATTACACTAGCTCTCTATACTATAGCTAGTTAGTGCAGTCTGTATGGCCGTGGGACGCAGACCGGCTACATCCCACGTGTCTGCATGGAGCCGCAGCACTTTTCTATGGTCATTGCGCCTTTGCGGATGGATAACAACTGTTCGAGCAAACCTTCCGCGGAGGTTTTATTTCACTGAGACTCTTCCTAGTAGGGTTTTTTTTTATCTTTATGACGCTATCATAATGATAAACTCCATTGGCTGTTGTTGTAAGTTCAACTTCCAACCAAAAGCAAAAAAACAAAAAAAAACACAGGCAGTGAAAATACCCACAGTAATACAAAACTGGAAACGATTTTTGTGTAGCGTTTATATATATTCTGCAAACGCCCCCCCCCCCCCCATAAAGCGGAACTGCAAGCTGGGTATCTCTCCGCTACCGAAGGGGTTACAACTGCTTTTGGCTCACACATGCCAGCCTATTGTGATAGGTCGCAGAAGCGACCATGAATGGACAGGCTGCAATTACAGTGCGCGAAAGGATTTACAAAAGCGGAAGCCCAAATGTACCTTACCTTTCACCGAGCGTGGCTTGGCCTGTTTCCTCCTGGACATCTCCACTGTACCTCAAAACTAACCCCAATAAAAAAACACCCAATTAGCTAATAAGTGTGTTGCTTATGTGGTTTGCAGTGCAGTCTCCCCTCTCCAGTACCTGCGGCAAGATCCCTTTGGCGAACTCTCCCCCCTCTCTCACTTATTGTGTTAAAGTTCCTATTGTGTGGGATTCTGGCTCCCTTGGGTGCAGAGGTGGTGGGGGAGGAGGAGGAGGGAGGAGCACCAATACCCCCCCACCCAAGCCCTAGGGTAGTCACACAGCAAAGGGATAAAGTATACGGCAGAAAGAAAATATGGATAAATTATGTAGCTTGGAAGGTGTAATTAAAATAGTCACTTTAATAGTTAGTTAGCTGGGCTCTAGACTAGTTAAGTGGTACCTTCCTCTGTAGCTTGGGATAAGGGGGCCTATATCTGCACTTTTCCCTTCTATTTTTGTGTCGGCGATAATAGATTTAATTCGAAAGCACCAATCCCATAAAGAAAAAACACGGTGTCCGCTGCACTTCAGGCCCTAGCGAGAATATTTTAATGGTATGATGCTCACGTGTACTGCGCTTCCACTACTAGAGCTCCCTATCCTAATACGGCACTAAGAATATCACTGTGCCGCTATTCTGGGTATCCAGCGACTGGTGACCCAATGCTGCTCTCCCTCCCTTTGATTAAAACGGTATTTGGCTCTGCTCGTACAAAGTAATTTTCTCCCCACACTAAGATCTTGTTTTCTCTCTGGCGGGTGGTAGAATGATTGTTGCCCCTAACTGGAGGAATGCACCCTTCTGCATCTGTTTTCCTGTATGGTAGCTATGGGGTAGCTTCTGTGGGGAAAAAAATCAAATCTCGACTTATAGTAGCATGTTTCCGCGGTGTCCCACTGCCTTCACCTGCTGGGTATTACCGATTCGTGTGATATTTGCCTGCTTTTCCTTCTGTTTGATGTACCCTATCCCCTCCCTCCCTTCTCTTCAGGGCTATTTCTGACCTCTCCTATCACTGTCTCAGTCCTCTCTAGCCTTGACCAGGATTTATACTTTCACTGCCCCTTTTTCTCTGGGTATTATCCCTGCTCTAATCAGGTACCCTGCCACATGCGAGCTAAGAGCTACGTGTCCCTTCGTCCGGTCCCCGGTGCAGCAGCTGTCTGTATGTCCCGTACTCCGGCGCCGCTAGCTGCCCCCATGCGCCGCGGAGAAGACGCCGCAGCCGCCCCAGTTCCCTATCTCATGCCGCCTGGCCGACTGGCTGCTCTTTGTCCCGGCTCTCTCCCCTCCTGCTCTCGCTGCTGCTGTTGGGGCTGCACTGCAGACACACATAATAAAGCCAGGCTGGGCTGGGGATGGAGCGGAGTCCCAGCAGGGGGATGTGAGGAGTGGAGTCCCGGCGGGGGAGCGCTCTGATCCCGCAGGGAGCCCCCGCACAGCCTGGGCTCAATCAGATGGTGAGAGAGACAACAGCACCGAGCCCTGGACAGCGCTGGAAATACAGGCAAAATGAGAAGGGAAGGAGGAGCCGAAGGGAGAGGAGAAAGGAGTAGAAACATGGAAGGGGCATGGCATACGAAGAACAAGGGGGTAAAGGATGTCATGGTCAGTTGAAGGAATGAAGATGGAACAAAAAAGGAAAGATGACAGGTTATCATCAACAGGAAAAGGGGCTGGTACTATGAGCTGAGAAGAAAAGCGAAAGGGTGAATAAGATTAAAATGGTTTACATTAAAGCCGCGCAGCGATGAAGTGCATAAATAAACTGAGGACTGAGGGAACTGACATTGTAGGGAAAAGTGAAAGGATAAACGAAAGGCGGAGTGAATAAAGAAAAGGCGAAGCGATAAGAAAGAAAAAGACGAGGGGAAGGACAGAGTATGTAAATTCACTTTATTTAGGCAACTAATGGCTAATGAGAAAAACTGTTTGGTGTGGCGTTTTTTGCTTAAAGTGTAAAAAAGTAGAAAGCTAGTAGAAAGCATGGTTGGTTTTGGGGCTCAAGTAGTTTTTTTTAGTAAGTAACTACATCTTTTATTACAACTTTGCAACTTACTAGCACTAACTAAAGTTATCGAAGACGTGAACTTTCATCTTGGCAGATGAGACATGATGGCAACTGCCAGCTTCCATATGTTTTAGTACAAACTGGCTTATCATTTACAGCAGAAATATGGATAAACGGAGGGCACACCATTCAATTAGATATTTAGCAAAAATATGCGTTGAGTTGCAAAAAACCAAGGTCACCCCCTACATAGAGTAACCATATAATCCAGGGGTGTCCAAAGGCCCAGGATGGGTATGAATGCGGCCCAACTTGAAACACTCGGTTCCCGAGGAAATGTCATAATAGTATAATAATCAGTCTATATACTGTAATATCCAGGTGTCCCATATTCCAGTGTATAGCTCCAACTGGTTATCCAACTGGTATTGTAGTTATTTTATGTGTATTTTCTTTTTATCAAAAGTGTTTGTGTATTTCATGTGTGGCCCCAGACAATTTTTCTTTTTCCAATGTGGCCCAGGGAAGCCAAAAGTATGGACACCCCTGATATAATCAATATACCATAAAGTACTACTGTATGGTATATGTCATTTACAGCATTCTGTGTATAATGTCTTTGTGCTTTACCATGTACAGAAAGGGAAATATATTTACTTTAAACCAACCTTTCTGTTATACTGTATTCATAAGAGGGGTAGTGGTGTGTTACATTTTTAATCAGTTAAATGAACGATCAAGAAAGTGACACGTATTTGATTGTTTAAAAGTATTGGAGATACTTTTAGAAAATGCAGAGAGAAGGGCTGAATTGAATATTTATGTAAGTGCAATAACTTTTCAGTTATGTCCCAGGACTACATCTATTGCTAGAATTTGTGTGTTTTCTGTGATTCTGTTATTCTCCCCCCCCCCTCCGTCACTCCCTCCCCTCCCTTCGTCACTCTCTCCCCTGCTCTTCCCATTCATTACTTTGCCTTGTCTTCTTTTGGCGTAGTTGCGTGCGCTTACATGGGGAATCTGACCAGGTGCCTAGGGCGCCTTGTCGGCATGGCCCGGCCCTGATGGCCATTGTCAGACTAGGGGGGTCCAGGCCCACCAGAGCTGCTGCATGAGGAGCCCGTACACACACCCCAGGCTCCAGCCCCAATTGCTGCTTCTGGCCCCTATCCCCGCCAGCACTTACCTTTATAACAGTCGAGCAGAGGAAAGGGAGGTCAGGGAGTAGCACAGACGGCTGTGGGGAGCGGGTCTGGCCTAGTCTGACCCTGTCGATGGCTGGCAGACCTGGGGGGTATTCACAAAAGTGGCCTTAAATTGGAGTAAAATGTTAATTTACACCAGAAACTCATCAACTGACAAATTCACAAATAAGGGAAAGCATTGCTTAACTTGCTGGAGCTATGAGTAAATGACAATGATCTGAACACCAGGGTCTTTTTTTTTTAACACTGCCATCAAAAGGTTGTAGTACAGCAAAATAAAAAAAATATCAGCTAGACCAATCTTATGGGGTTTACCCAGACATCATACAGTGACTTAAAACCTGTTTTTGAAAATGTGTGTACTTGCACAGATACTAAAATACTAATCAAAGGGCACCAGGGATTGTGCATTTACAGTCCCTTCTTTTATGTATATTTATTTAGTATTTAGTAAAATTGGTCAGATCAGTCATTGGTTTTTACTTACGTCTTTCGTGCAGGGACCACTTTCCAAATGTTTATTTAATCCACTAGCAATTTATAGCTATACCCCATTTGAGTTTACACTTTGTAAAACACTGTGTATAGTTGTGGATCTTTATAATTAAATTCATGCAATGCAATATATTCATGTACATGCTGTAAATTTAAAGGAGTTGTATATGAAGGATTATGTTTTTTAGTCATCAGGCCCAATATTACTTACACTTTTATACTGTTTTTTTCTGACCCCAGTATAAGGGAAGAGGGGGGTTCAATCGTAGTGAGATATTCTATAATATCCCTATGTATATACATAATACACATCCCTATGTATACATGTTATACACATTAACTCCATGCAATATCCCTTTAATTTATCATTGTCTACATGGTTGGCATGAACCAGACTGATCAAACGGTCAAAATTCCATCAAAGCCTAAAAACTGAATCCACTGGCTCAGTGAAAAAAAAATCAATAATGTATTTTTTTTACCTTGAAAAATGCATTCCAAAGCTGCAGAAGATGGAATACTATTCTTCTAAAGGGTCATTTCTGTCTGCAAATGCAGTTGCGGTCCCTGCAATTCCTCTGCAGTTAGTTGCATATAAACAAAACCACCTTCATTAAAGGTATTTGCAGCAAAAGCACTTCTTGTGCTTCGAAATCATTTTCTCATATTGAAGTGTAAAGTTTAATTTTTCAAATTCTAAAGCAGCTCGGGGGGGTCAACGACTTAGTAAACTGTTCTAAATTGATAGGCAGCTGTTAGAATTGATACAATAGTTGCTAATACTCCAGAGATGCTGCTGAAAACTGTATCAACTTAGGGGCAGATTTATCAAAGGTCGAATGTTAGAGTTATTTTTTAAGTCGAATGACCTTGAATGACCTCGGAATTTGAATAAACTAGAATATGTAAAACTCGAATGAATATTACTGACCCGAAAACGCAAATCGAATTTGCATCAAATTTGACTAAACTCGAATTGAGATTTTTCTCTGAAAAAAACTCAAATGTCAGGAAGGCTATTAACATCTTCAAATGGGTCACTGGACCTCTGCCATTGACTTCAACATGAACTTGGCAGGTTTTAGGTGGTGAATAGTCTAATTTAAGTTGTTCGCAGGGTCCAGGTATGATAAATCTCAAATTCGAATCCGAGTTTGGATTATTCTTAGAATTGGTGAGTTTTGAAAAAATATAAATTTTGCCCCTAAATATTGCGAAATTGTAATAGTTTAGATTCTGCACCTGAATTACTGACATGCCAGATTCAAACACCAGTGTCAAGGACATTAAACTTTAAACTTACATTTTGGTAAAAATGGTAAAAAATAAAAAGTGGAAAGTCATTGAATGAACTGAAAAAAGTGTTTGTAAGATGAACAACCCCTTTAAATGCAGCTGTTAGAATTGATACAAGAGTTGCTGATATTCCAAATATACTGCTGAGAAATGTATTAGTTAAATGTATTGGACTATAGTCCTGAGGAAAAGTTATGGGAGCCTGGTACTCATGGTTATGCTGATTAACTGGTATGAGACTTTTATAGGCAGAATCCTGATAAGCCCAAATGATACAGGAAGCATCTTCGCTAAAGGGATGGGGGTACTGTCATGCTCCGCAGTTCAGAGTCTGACATAAGCTACACTACTCCCCCAACAGTGTCTAAATTTACATTGCACACTGGAAAAATTTTGCAGTTAATCCTCTTTAGTTCCGGTCCTTCCTTCCAGAAGGTCCAGACTGCTTCTGTGCGGTTGCTTCCTGCAGGTTTCTCCCCTTCATGGCTCCTCCCTCTGCTCTCAGCTGACAACCTGCTTCTGCATCTCTGGCTCCTGGTAACCTCAGTCACTCCTGGTTTGACCCTGGCCTATACGTAATTCTAAGTTACCTTATCTTTCCTGCTGCTAAAAATCATACATGGCTGCCCCATAGATCCTTTCTATTACTTACCCCAGAGTAGCACTTCCCAGTGGGTCCCAGTCATCTGCTAACTGCAAATAAAGACTCCATTACTGTTCCTAATCTCGAAAGAACCTTTGAGGCTCACCACAGATATGCAGAAGGTTGCCATCCCCTCTATGTAGTTGGGTTCTGTTCTTCTTCATAACCTGTAAATAAAAAAACTGTTATTCACTTTACACTGGTCAATGGTGTCCTTTGTCCACCTGTTCCTTCATTACACTGGATTCATTTGGCACTGGCTTCATTTGGCACCTGTCATCCCCATATTTTTCCCCCTCTGGAGGGCTAATAGAGCCCACACTCCTGTTGGTGGAAACAATAGGTTTTTTTTCACTTTTAAATGGCCTGCACTAGAGTTAAGCCGGGTTGCTCCTGGTGCATTGCAGGCAGCCATGTTGTGTAGCAAACATGTACATAGTGATGCACCAAACGTCAGAAAAAACTAGCAGGTTTGAAAATATGCTAAATTACAAGTTTTTTATTCTACATATTTCAAGAACCTGCTAGGAATGATTCTTTTTGGACTTGGTAATAACTAAAAATACCAAAATCATATTTAGCATTTGCATGGGTGCGCATTTATGGAATAGTGATCATATCATAGTGTCCTTTGAGATTATTTTGCAGAGACTACTCTATAAAGGAATAACTAAAACACAATCTAGACATGCAAACATTGCCAGTATAAGGGCGTCTCTGCAATACATTAACTGGGGAAGGCTTTTCATAGGATTAAACACAGACGGAAAAAATAATGTCTTTAAAATGCTTCTTAACGCAAGATCACTATTGGCAGCAAACTGGAAATGGCCACAAATACCAGGTTGACAAACACTGGAGACCAAGGTGAACTGGGTCAGAGCAATGCAATCCATTAGAGACAAACTCCTGGACTCCTGGAGTGGTACCCGTGGGCCCAGTACTCGGAGAGTCGCCAACCTAGAATCAATACTTCTAACTAAGAATTACGCAGTAATGTGGAAGATTTTTGTCCTTGGACAAAGACACTCAGAAGCCAGTACACTGGGTAACCTTCACCCTCTACACTTGTCTTCTCCTACCTTTCCTCTAATATTTCCCCCTACTTTCCCTCATATACTCCCTACCCCATTTATCATCTATCACGGCTATATGATCCCAAAAACAGATTCAAGATAAGTCAAGAAGCATTAGGTAAAGATCATCTGAATACTTATGTATTCATATGTATTAAATGATTATATGAGTATGATAGTAATGTGTAATTTGTGTGAACTTTAGATGATATAAAGTGGTGAAGGGCTTAATGATGTGGAATTTTTGTTTGCTAATGAGTTCTCCTTTTTCTAGAAAGTGTATTATTTATAGATTTCCTTGTATCTGCCAATGTTTTAAGTATCCTGGTTTGAGGCTCACTGGTAAGGCTGCATTATTCAGGAGTGGTATAAGTGGTGATGGGTGTTTAGTTAAGAGGTATGCCGTTTTCAGTTTATCCCATATCTTAAGTGCATGTTATCAAGGGGTGGTCTTTATATAATAGCCTTCTGTGTAGAAGAAGACGCTCGTGGGAGAAGATGGCGACTGTGAACTCTGTGGACAGGACCTGCGCAGAGGGGTGAGTAATAAGTTAGGGGCATTTGCCCAGGGGGAGAGGTAGGCCAGGGGGGAGAAGGGAGAGGGGCAACACAGGGGAGGGGTTTTGTGCCCAGGGGGTTTCATTCTCCTTTAAGTATTGCTGCTTGGTGGTAGTGTTCAATATTCGGGAGGTTTGTGCCCCCTTTTTGATGTGGTCTGCAAAGGATCTTCCAGCTCAATCTTGTTTTTTTTCCCTAGCCATATAAATTTAGTGAGTAGGGTGCGTATGTGTTTAAAATATGAGTCTGATATTGGCATGGGTATTGCTTAAAAATATATAGAGCAGTCTTAGGAGAATGTTAATTTTTACCACATTAATTTGCCCACCCATGAAATAGGATTAGGATCCCAAGTATGTAGATCTCTCCTTTAAATATTATGGGGTAGAGTGCGCTAGTAATTGCAGATAAAATATTTCCAGGGACCTGTGTGGGGAGACAATATATAGAGTAGTACGCCCAAAAGAAAAACCTTTACAGACTTTCTATGGAACTACTCACATATTTGAAGTACAAATGCGTGTATATCGTCTTCGATGTAGTCCTGCAATACAGAGGCTTCAAATGGTGTTATATCGTCGGAACCGCAGGTGTCACCCTGCGATATATTTTTTCCACTTACCAGATCGTAGTGAAACGAAAGCTTATAGTCTAGCGTGTATTCCTCAGGGTGCGCTCCCTTGTCGGCGGACAGGGAACGGTATCGTCCACTTGGAGCAGCTGCTAGACCTGGTGATTACAGCTCGCCTCGTGTGCTGGCGTTCGTGCCGATCTCGGATTTCTCTGCCTAGCTAACACAACGGTCCAGTTTGTTAAGGAAAAACTTTTCAGCAATAATTTAAGGATCAGTTTCAAATAGATTTTATTTAGTTAGTTCGAGCCCAACGCGTTTCATATCTCCTGATACTTCCTCAGGGGCATTACACGTGTATTATCACGTCACAGATTAAATAGAGGTTTCAACACATTAGCCTAATTGGCAATTAGTTAAATAGTAACAATACCTTATGGTTAAAAACGATCACAGTTAAATTTATATTCAATAAATAGGTTAACGATAAATAAGTTAAAAATCACAATAAAGAATTAATAGAAAAATAAATAGATAATTATAAAGGTGAGGATTGATCAAATGCATAAAAAGCTTATTCCATTAAAAAACATTTTAAATCAATTTCTATATTCAGGCCCTTTGGAGTAAGTGTTTTAAGTTTGTGTATCCAATAAGTTTCTTCTCGTGATATGGCCTGTACAATATCATTTCCTCTCCAGTGTTTCTTTTTTTGTGCAATGCCCATAAATTTTAATAATGAAGGGTCTGAATTATGGTGAGTTTTGAAATGAGCTGACACGCTATGTGTCAGTAGTCCTTTTTTGATGTTATTCATATGTTCCCTTATTCGGATTTTCAATGTTCTGTTCGTCCTTCCTATATACTGTAAATTACATGGGCATTGTAGTAGATAGATAATATTCTTGCTATTACATGTTAAAATAGTTTTTATATTTAATATTTATATTAAATTCTTCTTTCGTAACATTTGATATGAATTTTTTGTCGTTGATTTTACTGGTTTTACAACCTTTGCATGTTCTGCAAGTAAAGAAACCATTTTTTCTTTCCAAAAACGATTTCGGTATTCTATTGCAATCTATTGGTGGTAAGCAACTTGGTGCCAAAATTTTTTGATTATATTTGGCTTTTTATATACAATTTGTGGATTTTTCGTTAGATGTTCTTGTAAATCTTTGTCTTTTTGAAGAATATGCCAGTGTTTTTTTATAATGGTTTCTAATTCTTTATTTGAATTATTATAGGTAGTAATGAAGGAAATGGTATTTTTCGAATGCTTTTTTGCTGTGTTATGAGTTATTAATTCTTTTCGATCTTTCTTATCACACAAAGATTTTGCTTCTTGTATTAATTTCTCGTCGTATACTTTATCTATCAGTTGGCTACTTAGAATCTGGCATTCTTTTTCGTAATCGCTTGGTTTGCTGCAATTTCTTTTTATTCTGTTAAACTGGCTGTATGGTATGCTATTAAGCCATTTTTTATGATGACAGCTTTTTTTGATAATAAAGCCGTTACAGTCAGTTGGTTTTCTGTACAGACATGTTTCCAATTTCCCATTTTCTGCCGATATGGTCAGATCCAAAAAATTTACACTCTCAGTACTATAACTGCTGGTTAAATGGATATTTTGATTATTTAAATGTAGGCCATTTAAAAATTCTTTCAGTCCATTTTCCGTGCCATTCCATATAAACAGACAATCATCTATATAGCGTTTCCAGACAACCAGGCCTTCATTTTTATTCATATTTTCGTTCAGTAAGGGTAAGATATTGGTATTTTCCCAATTGCCCATAAAAAGATTTGCATAGCTCGGCGCGAAACGAGTTCCCATCGCTGTCCCTTTGGTTTGAAGGTAATACTCATTTTCAAACCAAAAGTAGTTTTTCGTCAGTATGAATTCTATGCTGTCGATTAAAAAATCTTTTTGGCTTTTTTCCAAAGATGGGTCTTCGTCTCAGATTCCTAATCGGTGGTCAATTATAGTATATAATGATGTTACATCACATGTGCCTAAAATGTATCCTTTTTTCCATGAGATGTTACTTAAGAATTTAATTGTATCAATTGTGTCTTTTAAGTGAGATGGTAAGTTTATTACATATTTTTGTAGAAATAAATCGATATATTCGGAGAGGTTCGATGTTAAAGAGCCACATCCCGATATTATGGGGCGTCCTGGAGGGTTATTTCTATCTTGTGTATTTTTGGTAGTATATAAATCACCGGAATTATTGGGTGATTAATTTTTAAATAATTGTATTCATTGCTGTTTAGAATGCCTTCTTCTTTGGCTTTGTTTAATAAACACACTATTTGTTTTTGATAGTTAACAGTAGGGTCATTTTTTAACTTTTTGTATGTCTGTGTGTCAGAAAGTTGTTTATTAATCTCGCTGATATAGTTTTCTCTTGTTAGAATGACTATTCCTCCTCCCTTATCAGCTGGTTTTATTACAATACTTCTATCATTCTGCAAATCTTTTAATGCTTTTTTTTCTCCTTTAGTTAGATTTTGCTTCTGTGTGGTGTTAATATTGATATTCTCTATAGCTTCCAAAACCAATTCTTTAAAGGTATTAATAAAATGACTATTAGTATATGAAGGGTTAAATACTGATTTAGGTTTAAGGTGGGTATGTATATATTCTGATGTGTCAGTATTTGTAGCATCTACTCTTTTTGCAAAGAATTTTCTAAGACTCAATTTCCTAATGAACTTTTGTGTATCTATATATGTTTGAAACTTGTTCATCTGATTTGTCGGTGCAAATTTTAACCCTTTTTGTAAAACGCTTATATGGTCCCGTTCTAGTGTTTTAGGTGTTAAGTTATAAATCCCTAGAAGGGGATCCACATCCTTCTTTTTTCCTGTCTTTCTGTGTAGATTTCTTCCTCCTCTCTTTCCTCGTTTTCGTCTTCGTAGGTTCTCCGTTTTTTGTGTGGGGTCTCTGGTCTCTGATCCCCCCCCATTTGTCCATACGATCTCTTTTCCCTGTCTTTTGGCTTCTTTGTCGGAAAATCCTTTTGTTTGTCTCGCATACTATTGTAGTAGTTTATTTTGGGTGGTAAAGGGTCATTGTATGAAGTTTTATGATTGTTTTTTAAATATGTAATTTCTTCTCTATTGTGATTTGGATGATTTCTATATTCTCTTTGATTTATCGGACGGTAGTCAGTATGATCGAACTAACTAAATAAAATCTATTTGAAACTGATCCTTAAATTATTGCTGAAAAGTTTTTCCTTAACAAACTGGACCGTTGTGTTAGCAAGGCAGAGAAATCCGAGATCGGCACGAACGCCAGCACACGAGGCGAGCTGTAATCACCAGGTCTAGCAGCTGCTCCAAGTGGACGATACCGTTCCCTGTCCGCCGACAAGGGAGCGCACCCTGAGGAATACACGCTAGACCAGGGGTCCCCAACCTTTTTCACCCGTGAGCAACATTCAGATTTAAAAAGAGTTGGGGAGCAACACAAGCACGGAAAATGTTCCTGGGTGGTGCCAAATAAGGGTTGTGATTGACTATTGGTAGCCCCTATGTGGACTTGCAGCCTCTAGGAGGGTCTGTTTAGCAGTACATCTGGTTTTTATGCAACCAAAACTTGCCTCCAAGCCTGAAATTCAAAAATAAGCTCCTGCTTTGAGGCCACTGGGAGCAACATCCAAGGGGTTGGAGAGCAACATGTTGCTCACGAGCTACTGGTTGGGGATCACTGCGCTAGACTATAAGCTTTCATTTCACTACGATCTGGTAAGTGGAAAAAATATATCGCAGGGTGACACCTGCGGTTCCGACGATATAACACCATTTGAAGCCTCTGTATTGCAGGACTACATCGAAGACGATATACACGCATTTGTACTTCAAATATGTGAGTAGTTCCATAGAAAGTCTGTAAAGGTTTTTCTTTTGGGCGTACTACTCTATATATTGTCTCCCCACACAGGTCCCTGGAAATATTTTATCTGCAATTACTAGCGCACTCTACCCCATAATATTTAAATATGGTTGTATTGTAGTTATTATTTCTGGGGGCATAGAGATATTCACGGCCATTGATTTATTTTGGTTAATTTTGTTAAAGTTGCTGATTTTCCCACATTCTTCTAGAGCTCAATTCAATGATGGTATAGTTTCAATCGGGTTTGTGAACAGTAGGTCGTCCGCGTAAGCCAAAATTGTGTGTCGTTGCGCTACATGCAGGCTGTGCATTTTTGGTGGAGTCTTATTGTATTTAAAAGAGGTTCTAGTGATAGTATGAAGAGAAATCGGGAAAGGGGGGGCACCCTTGTCGTGTTCCATTTTAAATATGGATGGGGTGTGAAAGCTAACCATTAACTTTGATCTGAGCGATAGTGTACCTGGTGGTCTAGTGGGCAGCGGGGTCCAGCGATGCCTCCCTGGTGTGGACGCCCACTGCTGCGCTGCTCCCTTCCTTGTTCTGGGTTCCCCAATGCCGCACGCGTCCATTTCTTAAAGGTGCAGGCGCACTGGCGTGATGACACCAGCGCACGTTGGCGTGAAATTCAAACAGTATAAAAGGGGAATTCAGGGTTAACAGAGCAACTTTGGAAAGGAGGCCCCAGGAAGGAGGTCTGGGTCTCCCTAACTTGAGAAAGTACTTTATAGCCGCCCAGCTAGCTCAAATACCTTTATTACACCTCCACAGATCCTCCCCATTGTGGGTAGAACTTGAGAACACACTCTCACTACCATATTCCGCAGAAGGTTTATAATGGTCAGCCCGGCACTTCGACCTCGGACCCTTAGTCCAAGCTTGGTATTCACACTATTCTTATGGGACCAGAATGCCAAATTATATAAACTAACCTCACCACACTATCCAGCTGCCCCAATTGCAGGTCACTCCTTTGCCTGGTGGTTTTCTAACAATCTGACTAGATTGGGAGATCTGCTTACAATTAGGGGTCCTCTAACGCTTTCCTACCTGAAGGAAAATTATAACCTCCCTGATATCGAACTTTTTAGAGCAACCCAACTATTACATTGGGCAAAGGAGGCTTGTAACCTGAGAATCCCAGATGCAGCTAATCAAACTTACTTTGAACGCTGGTGTACCAATAACACTATAACCCCGAGAACCATTTCGATGCTATACCGAAACATGGTACCCCCAGTTAACTTGCTAGACCTGTCATACATTAAAGCATGGCATAAGGATTTGGGTATTACCCTGTCAGAAGACGATTGGTCGAAAGCCTGGGACAATTTAAACCATAGTTCTCTTAACACAATTACTAAGGAAGCTGGATATAAGGTGCTATTCAGGTGGTACTTGACCCCTGTAAGGTTAGCTAAGATCCATCATAGCTCTAATAACCAATGCTTCCGAGGCTGTTCATCCCCAGGGAATATGGCCCACATTTGGTGGACATGCCCGAAAGTGGCCAGGTTTTGGGGCAGGGTCTATAACCTTATTTTCTCGGATCTACATCTGAACTTACCAAAGGCCCCCCAGGAAGCCTTGCTTGGGGTACCTCCTAAGGGGACCCCAAAACTTAAACTGAAACTGCTAAACCACATACTTTTGGCTGCCAGACAATCGATTGCCAAAGCTTGGAAATCTCCTACTATCAACTTTTCTCAGTTTAAAAACAAAATAGACTGGATCTGTATAAACGAACGGCTAACTGGGCTAGCCACCGAAAATGCCCAAAGGGCATTAAAAATTTGGCAACCCTGGCTACTTTACAGATTTAATGGGAACCTCCCTTTAACCTTCTGTCAACATAATATCTATGGCCCCCCCTTTACCTCTCACCATATTGAGTCAACCCCCCAAACCAGTTACGATACCCACTATCAGTACTCCACGTCTGTTTGACCACATTTTGTTCCCCTGTTTAGCTTTAAACCCTATTTTATGTTTATTGTGATTCTGTTCATATTGACTATGCTCATCTGTCTGACTACATTTCAGTTTTGGGAACTACTTATACATGACTATACAAGCCTCACACTTATAATCTTCTCATATAAGTACCAAAATATTGCCCCCACTTTTTCTTAATGTGAAGTAGTACTTAACATGAAAGGACAGGGGTTAACTCAAGTACTCTAAGATAACTAGATCGACTACTATGTATTTTTGCAATATGGAACTGTTAACTGTAATACTGGGAAACCCCCAGCTTTACTATTTTGCTACCAATGTTGATTATAAGGATCTTAAAGTGGTATTGTACCTTTCCGGTGATATGTACACTAAAAATTCTCCACACTTGTTTGTACTTTACAACTATTTTATTGTATGAAAAGTCTCATAAATAAAAACATTTAAAAAAAAAAAGGGCAATTCAGTTTTCAGCAAGTTGTCCGTTGTTAGGTTCAATTAGCCTTGTTCCTGGGTGTGTTATTCTTAGTAATTCTATTGATCCTTTGTGTATTGACCCTTGCCTGCCTGCTTTACTACTCTGATCTCTCCAATCCTGATCCTTTGCCTGTCCACTGACTATTCTACGCTCTCCAATCTGATTCCGGCCTGTCTGACGATTCTCTGCTTGTGCTGGCCCGGACTGCCTGTTCCTGGTGGTTTTCTTCCTTCCAATATCCTGGTGAGACGATCGTGCCCCTTTGCTAGTCCAGAACTGTTTAGCTTAGCTCCTCTCTCAATTAAGACCTGGCGGCATCCCGTTAGCCGAGGGCTCCTCCCGAGGTGAAAGGCGCCGGTTAAAGGCAGAAGTGAGAGCCAAGACCAGGGAGCTTAGCTTGGGTTCTGGATATAGGGTGCCAGATAGGTCCAGATTACAGTGTATCCAAGTCAGCATATTTGGGTCTATACCATAGAATCCATTCCATCATGCAGGGCCAGCTGACTCAATCAAATGCCTTTTCCATGTCTCTAGATAAAAGTAATAGTTTGATCTGCCGTTGTTTGGAGGTCCATGAGTCTTGTGGTGTTGTCCCAGTCTTCCCTCCCAGGTACAAATCCCTCCTGTTCTGGGTCTATAAAGTACTGGATACAATTCTGTAGTCTAGACTTTATTATTTTGGCAAGTAGCTTTATATCGCTATTAATTAGAGAGATGGGGCAATAGTTTCCAGGCTCTAGAGGGTTATAACTAGGTTTTTGTATTAGTGCGATATGGGCTTCTAGAGAGGAAGTGCTAAACTGTTTCTTATTTTTAATATCTGTCATTGGTTTTGTAAAGTGTGGTAGCAAAATATCTCTGAATGTTTTATATTATATAGTTGAAAATCCATCTGGGCCTGGACTTTTTCCAGTGGGGGTGTGTTTTAGGGCTTGTTTGGTTTCCTTAAATGTTATATCTGCTTCAAGGGCTTGAATGTCATTGCTTCTTAACTTGGGGATTTTAGATTTTATGAGGTATTCCTTAATCAGATTTGTTCCCATTTGGTTAAGAGTGTGATGCGGGTCTCCTAATTGGTATAGCTTGATATAGTATTGTTCAAAGGTGCTTTCTATTTTATCAATGGAATGGTATGTTTTAACTTTTATCTTTTTTAGAGGAGATATGGTTTTTAGCTTGTTTACTCTTCAGGACTCAGTCAAGGAGACGCCCACATTTATCTCCGTGCTCATTAAATTAAATTGTTATGGCTCGTCTAGTAAAGGTGTCTAGGGAATTATTAAGCTCTTGTCTAGCTAGGGTGAGTTCGGAAAGTATTTTCTCTGAGCATGTTTGTTTGTGTTGTGTCTCGAGTGACCAACTCCTGGAGTTTTGTTTATCAGTTTTATTTTTTTAATTTTGGAACCTATTTGAATAAAAATCCTCTAATAACGCACTTATGTGCTTCCCAGCATGTAAGAGCTGAGACATCAGCTGTGGCATTTTATTTGAAGTAGGTTTGTATGTGTTCTTTTAAGTTGGCAACTGTTTGGGTGTCTTTGACTACTGTATCGTTTAGGTGCCAGGTATTAGTCCAGGAAATTGTTGTTGGCAGTTGAAGTGTATGGTCATGTATCTTAATGGCTTTGGCTTCCCCTATACTGTTATGTGAGAGTAGGAGATAGTAATCCGTGTGTATGTGTTGTGTCTATGGAAGAAGAAGAAGGTGTAGTCCTTCATAGTTGGAGGTGGATAGACCATTTCTTTACCAATTGGAGGCTATGTAGTAGTTTTTTTAGTTGTATGAGTTGTTTCCTAGGGATGCTAGATTTCCCTGAACTCGTGTCCAATAGTGGGTCTGTAGGACAGTTAAAGTTGCCTTCCAGGACCAGTGTCCCTTCTGTAAATAGAGTAAGGGTATTTAGAATTGTGGATAAGTGTGTAACTTGGTCTCTGTTAGGGAGATTCAGATTGACAATTGTATACCTCTTCCCTGCAATGGTTCCTAGTGTATATCTCTGGAGAGTACATGTTATTCCATCTGGGAGCATTCCCTTCTTTAAAGTGAGAGCAGGATATGCTTCTGAGGTGTATTTAAGCCATTGACATTCAGACTTAGGATATGTTGTCGAGCGGGATCGGTTTTGGAGTTGGCTGGGGTGGACATCTCCTGTAGAAAAAATTGGAGGGGGGAGACAGGAAAGAAGAAAAGGGACTGAGAGACGAGTTGGGAGAGGGGTTAGGGGGTGGTGGGGGGAGAAAGCCTTATCAAAGGCTAGAAGGGGTAGTTGTGAAACGCCTCTACCCTTAGATGGTAGTATACGCGTCTTAGGAAGTTGAACTGTGGCATTGGGGGGTGTTGGTAGTCTGGTTGGCTAGCAAGCTATTAGTGTTTAGAGCTTAAGAGTTGTTAATGAGGGGAGGGGCTGCCACCCACCTGCCCCTGAGTGCCCGTATATGCAAATATCCCAGTGCTAGGGTCACTCAATCCTTAAATAGCAGTCTTATGGGGGGTATTGTACATAGTAGATTGTATCCTTATTACTTTATTAGTATCCTGTGATTTTACTTCAACTGACAGACAGATGTATAGTGCTGAAGTGTAAGCTGGTAGGATCTGGCAGTTCTAGAGTGCTTTAGGGGTTAATAGGTGCTTATAAGGTCTTTTGAATATATATCCATTAGTTTATTAAGTCAGTGTCATATTAAGCTTGTTT
This sequence comes from Xenopus laevis, assembly GCF_017654675.1. Classification (NCBI taxonomy): domain Eukaryota; kingdom Metazoa; phylum Chordata; class Amphibia; order Anura; family Pipidae; genus Xenopus; species Xenopus laevis. Next base: position 38,896,442 of record NC_054377.1, read on the forward strand.
GGGGTATCCCGTTGTGGATAAGCTTACCATTTGTCCCCGTCTCACGGGGACAGGCCCCGTTTTAGGATTTCGGCCCACATACGAAAATTTGCCCCACGAAGTGTCCCAGTCTGCAGAAAAATCTTTAAAAGAATTTCTGTGAAGCAGCTGATCAGGGCCCACACTGCATAATTCTACAGGCAGGGGGCACGGGAGAGAGCAAGCAGGCAGCTGGTTGATCACAAGGAGACTGAAGAGGGAAGGCGCACCTATGCAAAGCTCCTGTGGACTCAGCTGATTGGTCAGGCAGGATCCTGTTCCCTATGCTGCAAATTTCCCCTCTCCCCTCCTCCCAGACGATCAGTGGCAGGCAGAGAATGCTGGTAAGGTTCTGTTTATTTTCTCTGTGTTCACTGAGTTTCACTCCCCCAACTATTCCCTTATCAATGCTCTTGCATTGCAAAGTTTAAGATGGTTCACCTAGTTTCTCCCATTGTGCCACCATTAACCCTTTCATTACCTTTAATTAGCAATATTGCCTCTATGCATCATAATAGGATGGTATAAAGGCAATTCCATGTACAATACTCCAATGAGTATTGTACATGGAATTGCCTTTATACCATCCTACTGTGAATTTTGGGGATATTGTACATGAATTGCCTTTATGCCATTCTACTGTGAATTCTGGAGGTATTGTACATGGAATTGCCTCCAGTGTCGGACTGGGATGCTAGGGGCCCACCAGAAAACCTTAGACCAGGGGCCCACTTTCCATTACTACTATTATTCCTCCTTTCCTCACTCAACCTTTTTTTTTCCTAGTCTGTTATCACTACATATTATACTCTATTCTTCCATTATTAAGCCCCTTAAAGAAATAGGGAATGACCAGGAAATAGGCCAAATGGTTAGAAGCAAGAGGGCCCACTGACACCTGTGCCCGCCGGGAGTTTTCCTGGTATCCCAGTGGGCCAGTCTGACACTGATTGCCTCTATGCCGTCCTACTATGAATTATGGGCCTATTGTACATGGAATTGCCTTTATATTATCCTACTATGAATTCTGGGGTAATGTACATGGAATTGCTTCTGTTGTACAAGGAATTGACTTTATACCATCCTACTATGAATTCTGAGGGTATTGTACATGTAATTGCCTCTATACCATCCTATTATGAATTATGGGGGTATTGTACATGAAATTGCCTCTATGCCATTTTATGAATTCTGGGGTATTATTATACACGGAATTGCCACTACGTTCATTAATATATTCACCGAGGATGTATTTGTAAAATGGGGAGAGGTTTGTGGGGGTGTCCTACAAAGTGGGCATGGTCTAAAAACCTGTGTACTTTAGCATATCTACATACAATCTTCACCTATCAAGAACTATTACTGTATTTGCGCAGTAAGGGAAAAATAAAAAAAATTAAAAACAACAGGAAAAGAAAATGAAAATCAAGAATTGCAAAAAAAAAAATACAATGAAGAATATTATTTCTAAAGACTAACAGGGGAATGTAACAAAAGTTCCAAAGGGCAAAACAATTTGCACCAATAAGAATAAAAATCCACATCTCGCAATGTAATATTGTTACTTAATTTTGCCGAGCCCATATTTGTTGAAAGGCCACCAAGGCCCGGGCCTAGGGCGGCAGGATTGTAGGGGGTGGCATGCTGCACAGCCACACCTACACTGGTTCAGAAACACTGGGGATGCGCAGGAGATATGATAGGTTTTGAAATTTTCCATGAGCCAATCCCCATTGCTCTGTTTCTGATGTTGAAAAATTGCATGAAGAAAGGGTAGGGGCCTGGGTAAACTAACGCAGTGGCCTAGGGGGGCCCGCTATGTAAATCCGGCCCTGGTTATTGCATTGCAAATTTTAATTGCAAATTTAAGAATTGCTTGTAGGTGTCATAATCTTTTGGAGCAAACAAAACAACTTTTTCAGTAAGAAGTTTTATTACATTTACTGCGCATTGGCGCAAACTATAAAATTTGCAAACTGTCTTCCACTGTCGGAAGTAGCCGCTAAACAGTTTCCGGATTCGCAACCGCTATATTAAATTCACGCAAGGCAAAATTTGTTTGCGCAAAGACATATCTTTTTCGCATATCTGTCGTTAGGAACCAACGTGCTACTGGGCCATTTTAGCTCACAAATTGCTCAGCTCCAGACCATAGGTAAAATCATTGTACTATATCTTTTTCTCATTGCAAATAGTTTTTCCGTTACCGACTTTTATTAAATAAATTGTGTTGTAAATATATGTGTCTCAGGGCAATGGAGGAGCTTTAGCGTTTTGCAGTTTAATTGTTGCAGTTAGTCATATCTATAGAGTGACCGAGCTTGGCTTCAACAAAGTCAAAGTAAACTTTATTGTCATCTCAGCAGTATATGAATACACAGTGAGATGAGACGAAGTGGATCCAGCAAGTACATATCACAAAAAGCCACTTAGAATACACAATAAATATGTAAACATTTGAAATATGCAATATATTGGCAGAAATTGGATATATACATGTGTAAACCTTTAGAATTGTGCAAATAAATAAACAGTTCACAAAGTTAAGTTCACAGTTCAGGTGTGTCTGGAATGTATAGGATAAAGGATAATTCTGTAGTATATTATAGCTATCTATAATTCAATTAAACAGCAGTAAAATCTCGGATGGCAAAGTTTCACTTTAAGGTTTGCCCCAGCAGCTAGTCCAGTGTATTGCTCGTCCCTAATTGGGCAGCAAAGTTACGTATATCCTTTAATAAGCTGTTTTCCAGTCAACGGAAGAGTTCCTTAAAGTGGACCTGTCATCCAGACAAAAATCTGTCCTTTCCAAATGAAACATGAAATCTGAATTCTTTTTTTATAAAAGGAGAAGGAAAGCTACGGAGGCATTTTATTGGCAATAGATTAGCTGCAATAGTGCAAGCTAGAATGCTATATTTATTCTGTAGAATGTTTTACCATACCTGAGTAAAAAGCTCTAGAAACTCTCTGTTTGTTTAGGATAGGAGCTGCAGTAGTAATGGGGTGTGACATCACTTCCTGCCTGAGTCTCTCCCTGCCTTGGGCTCAGATTACAGTAGAGAAGGGAGGGGGGTGGGGAAGAGGAACAAACTGAGCATGCTCTTGCCCAGGGCAATGAGGTTTAAGCTGAAGGCAGGAAGTCTGATACAGAAGCCCATGAGTACACAATATAAGGATAGAAATGCTGTGTTTCTTTTGACAGGGGACTCAGAGCAGCACTACTTTGGGGGTTTACTGGTATATTTAGATGGACCTTTCTGATAAGGCTTACTTAGTTTTAACCTTTCCTTCTCCTTTAAAGGAACAGTTCAGTGTAAAAATAAAAACTGGGTAAATGGATGGGCTGTGAAAATAAAAAATGTTTCTAATATAGTTAGTTAGTCAAAAGTGAAATATATAAAGTCTGGAGTGACTGGATGTCTAACATAATAGGCAGAATCCAACTTCCTGCTTTTCAGCTCTCTAACTGAGTCAGTCAGTCAGCGACTTGAAGGGGGGCCATATGGTACATAACGGTTCAGTGAGTTTGCAATTGATCCTCAGCATGCAGCTCAGATTCAAAAGCAAACAGTTATGACCCATTTGCCCCCCCCCCAAAGTCACTTATTGGTTACTGCCTGGTAACCAATCAGTGGAAACCAAGAGAGCTGCAACACAGGAAGTAGTGTTCTGGCTATTATGTTAGACATCCAATCACTCCAGCTTTTATAGATTACATTTTTGGCTAACTAACTATATTAGAGATGTTTTTTTACTTTGCACAGCCTATCTACCCAGTTTTTATTTTTACACTGAACATTTCCATTAAAGCATTCATAGCTGTTGTAAACTCTGTTAGATGTAACTGTTCTCCCTACATCCCCCCTCCCTCTTTACCATTTAATTCCTGCTGCTATTTTTCATATGTCTACAGAACTGAGGAACAAGCTAATGAAGATTTTACCAATTTTAGTGATACAACAATTGAAGCGTGAGGAGGAAATCCAAAAGAGACTTAAACATGTGAGGGCAAACAAAGGTCTACGGCAGGACGGTATTCATCCCAGGGTATTAAACAAGATTAGCTCTGTGATTGCTAAACCCCCTTTTCTAAATTTTAATGAATTATTTGAGGTCTGGCATGGTGCTGAGGGACTGGCAAATTGCTAATGTGGTGTTGCTATTCAAAGAGGAATCCGGTTCTCCACCTTAAAACTATAGACCAGTTAGTCTGGCATCAGTGGTAGGAGAGCTTTAGGAGGGGGTAATAAGGGACTTCTTTGAAAATCACAATACTATGAGTTTGTGCCACCATGGCTGTATGCACACATAAAAGGTTGCTGATTAAATTAAGGAATATTGGCCTGAAAATTAGTATTTGTGCTTGAATACAGAACTTATTAAAGGATAGATTACAAAGTGGTAAATGGAAAATGTTGTCCCTATTTATTAAGACATCTTTAGGGGAGAACATTTGCTGGGGGTAAATTTGTTGTCTGCAATTTTGCACTTTTATTGGTAAATTTGCTATTGCAAGACTTCCATCACTGCTGTGGCCCTGTGGCCCTGTTTGCACATTTATTGGTATATTTGGTATGCATATCTTCACTCATGCCCACCATTGTGTTATAAGTATGTATTGTTAATTTCCCACTTTCTAAACCAGTCACATTACAGTTTATTGATTATCAGTTCTCCCTGTAGTCTTGTAACTTGTACATTTTATAACCCATTATAAACTCCTCTCCAAACAAACTTTGTAAGTCATTTTATCGCTGTATTCATCTTTGCTTTGCTCTCATTCTCAGTCACAACTGGGTTATCAGTTTGGTGCTTGATCAATTAGAATCAGGTGTGATTCCCCAGACCTGTGTGCAGCAGTACCCAGCTTCTACTCTCCCTATTTATTAAGACATCTTTAGGGGAGAGTATATGCTGGGGGTGAGCATTTGCAAGGGTGAGTAATTTCTGAGTGATTACTTTACAAGTAATCTGGACAAGTTTAACAAGGAGAGCTACAAGAAGCCAGTACAGAGGACTCTATTACTACAAAAAATGGACTGTTTAAATCTTTGAAGACGTTGTGAGGTACTTCTGATGATCTTACCCACTTGCTGCTGTCATACTCCACTGAGGACATATCACTACAATTTAATAATTTGGTTTCATTTTCCATCTCTCACTTTCCTTCCCCACCTTTCTTAATTCGGAATACATGTGGCATCGACCTCCTGGTCTTAGCTCAGTTTTTTAGGTCCAGTCTCTCCTCCTTTATGGAGATGTCTGATCCTGATACCCTGGGAAGTGAGTATAATTACATACTATCCTCCACTAATGGCTCATTTGCCCCCTTACATACTAAGCATACTTGTGCTTAAAACCCACAACCCTGACTGAATCCACAAACCAGATTCTTACCTTCCTGTACAAGTTCTGCTGACCGTATGTGGAAGAAATCCTGTAGGCAAGCAGACTTTATTCATTATAAATTTCTACTGTCATGCCTCAATTATGGCTTGTTGAAGGCCAAGCAAGAGTACTACAGTACCCTTATAAACAATCACACCCCTTTTCACACCCCTTCTATTCGGGAAGAACCGCAGGGAGTATAAGCGGTCACCATCCCGATTTTCTCACGGGAGGTACTGGTCATGCAGCCCCATAGTTCCCAGGCACCATGCATGCAGGGGAGCAGCTGTACCCCACGCAGATACAGGTCAGATAGGCCCCACAGGAGATCCCAAAGCAGGTTTAAGCTGGCCATAGCCGCAAAGATCTGATCGTAGGAATCAACGTACATTCGGACTTTCCCATCTCCCGACCGCCACTAACCATTCAGATCAAAGTCTTACCATTCCGATCAAATAAAGAAGTACTGCTCAAAATAGACAGGGCTGGATTTACATAGAGGGCACCCCTAGGCCCACTGACGTTCATCGCCCCCATCCCCTCATTTTTTTCGGGAAAATGTGGACTGGCACACTGGAAATTTAAAAAAGGATTGTATCTCCGGTGCATCCCCAGTGTTTCTGAACCAATGAGGGTGTGGTTGGACAGCATGCCGCCCCCTAAAATCCTGCCGCCCTAGGCCTTTCCACAAATCCATGACTGAAAATAGAAAATCACTTTTAATAATAATGTGGTAACCACTTTTGGTTAATGATAGCCATGGATCTGGTACAGGAATTAGGAGCTAGTTCAGGCAAAACACTAGCCACGTTGATAATTAGACTTCTGATATCTGATGATCTTCTATAGAAAGATATTGTAATAGAGGTTCTTTGTTCCAACTGTTGTCACAAAAAGCCGCTTCTGGTAACTTTAAGAGCCAAATTTATATTTTTCCGCTCCGATGCTAAATGTCGAAAGCGCGGAGCGGGAGAGGGGCAGCATTGAGGGCTGCTGTCGCAGGTGGCAGCAGCCCCTGAAATGCCTCTGGCAATACTCTGTTCAATTGTATATTCTAAAATAGTCCAGTACTGAGTGTTAGTAAAAAAAACTTTTTTTTTTCGGAGTCCTGTTAATGTGGATATGTCCAAGTGAGGTGTGTCGTTTTTACATGTTATATATTTATGGGAAAAGTTTATTAATCTTTATGATAGACTGTGTAAAGAAGGGTGAAGAAATTGAAGCTGCAATCCACATTAGTGATGTTACTTTCTTCATTATATCTTGTGTACCGTGAAAACATTCCTGTGTGGACCCCAAATGTGCCTTCTTTCCTGAAATTAAGGGTTTGATCAGTGTAAACAAATCATGGTGTGGATGGCCAAACTGTCTCTGTCCAACCAGATTTCCATATCCAGGTTTTGGCTGCAAGCAACCTCTAACTTCCAGTCACCCCCTTGAGCAGAGGCCTCACAAAGCTGTTGGTAGTGCAGCTCCTGCACTATTAGCTGGTTGATGCCAGCAGCTCCTGCACTATTAGCTGGTTGATGCCCCTTCCACCAGCTAATGGCTTTTGGTGCCCCTAACTGGTGTATCCCCAGCCCCCATGACTGCACAACTGACATGTGGAGCAGCACACAAGAAGGGGTGGTATATCTATTTACTACACACTGAATTTCTCCACTGAATGCCAGGAAAGGTGTGACCAGGCTCCTCTGAGGCTGGAGGGGATTCATATCTTGGTGAAACGGAAACCCGAGACTGCCACTGCCTCCTCTTCAACCTCTTTGTCCTTCTTCACTGAAATAACTTTTAAGGGAGCTAGCACAGATTCAAGAGATTTAGTCGCCTGTTGACTAATGGCCTCTTCTGCTGGGTGACAATCTCCCCTCTCTGCCTTCCGCCTGCTATAATGAGAAAACTCCAGTGCCAATGCACTCGCAGCCCTTTGGTTTCCGAATTCACCCGAAGTTTCCTCGTGAGGCAACTTCGGGCAACTTCAGAAATCGAAGCGCCGCGAGTGCATTGACGCTGGCGTTCTCATTATAGCAGGTGGAAGACAGTTCGGGGAGATTGTCGCCCTGCAGATGATGCGATTAGAGGCCTAACCAGGCGACTAAATCTCCTTGAATCTGCCCGTGTGCTAGCTCCCTAAGAGGCATTTAAACTCAGTGACTTTTGAATATTCAAACCTGTTTTTCACATTTCACACTCAAAACTGTGGTAATTAATTTTCCAGGTTGCATGCTTTCTTCCCCTCCCACTTTAATAAAAGGTGAGATTGAGGACATTCTACATTCTAGAATTCGTTAGTCTGGCAAGATCTATTACGCATAAAACCATGCTGGCACAAGCTCATAGTATTATGATTTGCTATGAAGTCCAGTATCTTATCCTTTATTAACCCTTCAAAAAGCTTTCCTACCACTGACGTCAGACTAACTGGCCTATAGTTTTGAGGCTGAGAGGATCCTTTTTTGAATAGAGGCACCACATTAGCAATTCGCCAGTCTCTCTGCACTATGCCAGATCTCAATGAATCCTGAAAAATTAAGTAAAGAGATTTGGCAATCACAGAGCTAAGCTCGCTAATTACCCTGGGATGAATACCATCTGGCCCCGGACCTTTGTTAATCTTAACATGTTCTAGTCTATTTTGAATTTCTTCATGTGTGAACCATGCATCATTAGTTGTATTACTAGAATTGGGACTGTTAAGAAGGAAACCTTCACTTACTGGTTCCTCATTTGTGTAGACAGATGAAAAATATGAGTTCAGAATCTGCACTTTTATTTTGTTTTCATCAACCAGCTGACCCCCCTCTGATAGTAAGGGTCCCACCCCTTCCTGCTTCATTTTTTTACTATTAACATATTTAAAAAATAATTTTGGATTTTTTTTACTGCTTGCTGCAATATCCTTTTCTATATCAATTTTAGCTTGCCTTATAGCTTCTTTGCATAGTCTATTGGCCTCCTTGTACCTTATAAATTTTTCGGCTGTACCAGCTAACTTGAAAAGCACGTCTTTTCTTACCCACCTCAACACCAACACTTCTATTGAACTAAAAAGGTTTTGCTTTGCAACGACGTTCCTTGCTTACAAGTGGAATATACTGACAAGTACATTTATTAAGTAGCATTTTAAAGACTTCCCATTTTTGTTCTGTGTTTAACCCTGTGAAAAGCATTTCCCACTTAATATGTTGCAGAGATGCCCTTATACTGTCAAAGTTTGCAAGTCTGAAATTTAGTGTTTTAGTTACTCCCTTATAGAATTGCTTCTGCAACAGAATCTCAAAGGAGACCATGTTATGATCACTATTCCCTAAATGCTCACCCACACAAATGTTAGAGATGAGTTCAGTATTGTTAGCTATTACAAGGTCCAAAAGAGAGTTATTCCTAGTAGTTTCTTGAACGAGCTGGAATAAAAAGTTGTCATTCAGCATATTTACAAACCTACTAGCTTTTTCTGTCTAAGCAACCCCAAGAGTAGCTGGGCTTCATACTCGACACTTATACGAGGTGGTTTATAGCATACACCAATGATAATTCTTTTTGTTACCTTTTGCCCAGTCAAAATCTCTACCCAGAGTGATTCTACACCCTCACCAGTGCCAGCTATTGTTATTTCTTTAGCGCATGGCTTTAATTCAGGCTTTACATACAAACACACTCCTCCACCCTTTTTAATCCCTCTGTCCCTCCTAAAAATGGTGTAACCATTTAAATTCACAATCCAGTCACATGTTTCATCCCACCAGGTCTCAGTGATACCAAAAAGCGGAACCAGGAAAGTCTTAATAATGTGCATCCTTTCTCTATAGGTCAGCTTTCATGATTTTCACCGCTGAACCTTTGCCAGACCTGCATTCCGTTTGTCTTCCCAATTTGCCTTAGCTAGATCTCCCTTTCCAAATGTAATTCCCAGAATTCTAACTAAACCTGGGGCCACTGGGAATTTCTCAAGCCTGAAGCTCGGTTCCCCCTCTAGAGTATAAAAAGCCTAAGATTTTTCCTGGCTCATCTGGGACCCTGAGGCCTCAGAGTAACTTTCGATGCACTCCAAAACCTTTCGCTCCTCCTCAGGTTTTCATAATACTAGAGTGACATTGTCTGTGTAGGCTATGGACCAAAGGATCGATCCAATGGAAATGGAACCCCCCAAGCCCACAATTCTGCAGTCTCCTCAAGAATGGATCTAATGAAAAAACATACGGAAGTGGACTCCCTGTCTCACAACAGCTCTCACCAAAAAGTCCTCACCATTCCAACCATTAATCAATGGGAAGCTCCTTGCCCCACTGTACAAAACCTTAAGCCATCTAATGAATTCATCCGGAATGCAGTATCTTTGCAAAGCAGCTCATAGACTTTATCAAAGGCTTCATAGACACAAAAATCTTTAGTTGGTGAACGATCGATTTCAGTGCAGATGATTTGCTGCAGGTGGTGCTCTCTCTCTTGACAACTGCTCTATTTAGAGGGTTGGTTGTCAACTCATAGGGATAAAAAGAGGTCCTCTAAACATTCCCTATAATAGAATAACATTTGTTCTGGTTCTCACTCAGTTTAGTTGTTATTATATTATTATATTTTTTTTATTATTATATTTTTTTTTTCAGGTAAGTTTATTGAACATTAATATGAAAGTACAATGTGTCCGCATTTGACAGGTTACATCATTACACATTACATCAGTTTTACATTACATAAGTCCGTAAAAAGCCATTGTAATATACTAATAGTCATGTTTTAACTGTTTCCCACAAGGATTGAGCCTTTTTGTCCATAGCTTTATTGTTCTAGGTCCCAATATTGATGAGGGGGGAATTTACTCAACCAGGGGTTCCATACCCGAAGGAATTTGCTATTACAACCCTTTCTCTTTGCTAACATGTATTCCGTATTAGCCAGATTAGACATTTCAATGATCCATTGGGCTACTGTTGGGGGGGGCCTCCATTTTCCAGTAAATGGTAATGAGTCTACGTATTTGAAATAGGGCTTTACTTAGTAGTGGTGTCGGATGGGCTACCTGCCCATTACCGGATTGTATGTTTAGTAAGCATAGTTTGGGGTCATATAAGTTGTCCTGCCCTTTGATCTCCTCCAGCACATTCAGTGCTTCTTTCCAGTATTCCTGGAGCCCAGGGCAGCTCCATAGGGTATGCATAAGGTCGCCCACTGCTTGCTTGCACCTCAGGCACTGTGGGGTGAGAATGGGATACATTTTGCTTAACCTGCTCCTTGTGTAGTACGCCCTATGGAGCATGTACAGCTGCATGATCTTATGTCTGGGGATAAAGGATATTAAGCTTGGGGCTTTAAGAGCTATCGACCACTCCGTATCTGTTAATTCCCCCAGGTCAGTCTCCCATTGTTCCCTGCATTTCAGCGGCTTTTCCTTACACCTATGCATACACAGCAGTTTACATATTTTGGAAATCATGCCCTGGCTCTTGTTCAAATTTAGTAAAGCTATTACAAGGTGATCCCTGGGTTCAAGATGTCTAGTTTTATGCCACTCCACTAGCTTTGGCCTTAAACTCATGTAAAATAACCAGTGTGATGAGGGGATATCCCACCTCTGTTTTAGTTCCTGGAAGGTAATAGGTTTGTTCTGTTGCCATACATCTGCAATAATACATATTCCCCTGTCTATCCAGCTTTGCGGGGGATTTAGCTCCGCCACCCTGTACAGTTTGGTATTGTCCCAAAGTGGGGTGGATGGATCCACATTTGCTATTATTTGGCTAGTCTTGGCGAAGACCCATTTGACATTCCCCAAGATTGGATTAACCTTTGGCCTGTTGTCTTTTATTGGTACCTGGAGAAGAGCTTGTAAGGGGACATCTTGGCCGGGATTAGGGTTGACCATAAATTGTATAGGGCTGAGCATGGACCCTCTGGCTTTAGAGTCGCCATATGTGATAATTGCAAAGCCAGATACATTTCCTGGATATCAGGTAGCGCCATTCCTCCCTCTTTTTTAGGCCTCTTCAGCATTGCCATGCTTAGCCTACATCTATTGCTTCCCCATATAAATTTCCTGAGTTTTGTATCAATATTGGTGAAGATTTTTTGGGGGAGCGGTAACGGAGCATGCCATTCTAGAAGATCACTTTAGACCAAATAACATAAAGATAAGAGGAATTCCTGAGGAGATGCAACAAGCACAGTTAAAGCGATACTGACACGTTCCTATAAAAATCATAGGAACGTGTCAGTATCAAGTATGTGCTGCATCCGGAATAATTTCCCTCAAAGCCGCCCCATAGCCCGGTCTTTCAACAGTGTCGGAGGGTAGGGTCAGTGCAAGTTTGCGGGGCTGGGAAAATATTCCCGGTGCAGCACATACTTGATACGTATGATTTTTATAGGAATGTATGATTTTTATAGGAACGTGTCAGTATCGCTTTAACCTAATATAGACAAAAACAGCTTTTTGCATTCATTCCAGAGACACCTGCATATGACCTAGCCATTGAATGCACCCAAAAACTATACTGAAAGGGACACCATACTCCACATTTTCTTTTCCATGTCAAGGACTCTGCAAAACCCTGGGATGGGATGATGATGGGAGGGCGGGGGTGCAATCAAATATCACAACATAGCAACATTTTTACGTAATATACAAGACATGCTAACAAGTTATGCCTAGTAACATGTTAACATAATTAAACCAATATAATAACTTAATAGTTATGCTGCCTTCTTCCTGACATAAGCTCATATATTTTATACCTAAGTCAATGTAGGTGTCTTAGGGACTGTGGTGGTTTTCCACTGTAAAAAGGTAAACCATGGCTAAACAAGGTAAAGATCCCCAATCATGTGCTAGTTATCGGGCTCTTTCATTAATAAACATAGATTTCAAAATTAATGCCAAAATGATAGCGTATAGGCATAGAGTATACCGTATATACTCGAGTATAAGCAGAGTTTTTCAGCTTCCAAAATGTGCTGAAAAAGTCTACCTCGGCTTATACTCGGGTCAGCGGGCAGTAGCTGAGATTGCAGTCACTTTTAATCATTCCTATACCAACAGTTCACTTGGGGAGAGACTGCAATATCCCACAATGCCCTCTGTTGGTTATATGAAAGAATAACAGTGCGCCCTCTGTTGGTTATATGAAAGAATAACAGTGACTGCAATATCACACAGCGCCATCTGTTGGTTATATGAAAGAATAACAGTGACTGCAATATCACACAGCACCCTCTGTTGGTTATATGAAAGAATAACAGTGCGCCCTCTGTTGGTTATATGAAAGGATAACAGTGACTGCAAAATCACACAGTGCCATCTGTTGGTTATATGATAGAATAACAGGGCGCCCTCTGTTGGTTATATGAAAGATTAACAGTGACTGCAATATCACACAGCGCCCTCTGTTGGTTATATGAAAGAACAGTGCGCCCTCTGTTGGTTATATGAAAGAATAACAGTGACTGCAATATCACACAGTGCCCTCTATTGGTTATATTAAAGAATAACAGTGACTGCAATATCACAAAGCACCCTCTGTTGGTTAAATGAAAGAATAACAGTGCGCCCTCTGTTGGTTATATGAAAGAATAACAGTGACTGCAATATCACACAGCGCCCTCTGTTGGTTATATGAAAGAATAACAGTGACTGCAATATCACACAGCGCCATCTGTTGGTTATATGAAAGAATAACAGTGACTGCAATATCACACAGCACCCTCTGTTGGTTATATGAAAGAATAACAGTGCGCCCTCTGTTGGTTATATGAAAGAATAACAGTGACTGCAAAATCACACAGCGCCCTCTGTTGGTTATATGAAAGAACAGTGCGCCCTCTGTTGGTTATATGAAAGAATAACAGTGACTGCAATATCACACCGTGCCCTCTATTGGTTATATTAAAGAATAACAGTGACTGCAATATCACAAAGCACCCTCTGTTGGTTATATGAAAGAATAACAGTGACTGCAATATCACACAGCGCCCTCTGTTGGTTATATGAAAAAAATAACAGTGACTGCAATATCACACAGCGCCATCTGTTGGTTATATGAAAGAATAACAGTGACTGCAATATCACACAGCACCCTCTGTTGGTTATATGAAAGAATAACAGTGCGCCCTCTGTTGGTTATATGAAAGAATAACAGTGACTGCAAAATCACACAGCGCCCTCTGTTGGTTATATGAAAGAACAGTGCGCCCTCTGTTGGTTATATGAAAGAATAACAGTGACTGCAATATCACACAGTGCCCTCTATTGGTTATATTAAAGAATAACAGTGACTGCAATATCACAAAGCACCCTCTGTTGGTTATATGAAAGAATAACAGTGCGCCCTCTGTTGGTTATATGAAAGAATAACAGTGACTGCAATATCACACAGCGCCCTCTGTTGGTTATATGAAAGAATAACAGTGACTGCAATATCACACAGCGCCCTCTGTTGGTTATATGAAAGAATAACAGTGACTGCAATATCACACAGCGCCATCTGTTGGTTATATGAAAGAATAACAGTGACTGCAATATCACACAGTGCCCTCTGTTGGTTATATGAAAGATTAACAGTGACTGCAATATCACACAGCGCCCTCTGTTGGTTATATGAAAGAATAACAGTGACTGCAATATCACACAGCGCACTCTGTTGGTTATATTAAAGAATAACAGTGACTGCAATATCACACAGCGCCCTCTGTTGGTGATATGAAGGATTAACAGTGATGGCAATATCACACAGTGCCCTCTGTTGGTTATATGAAAGATTAACAGTGATGGCAATATCACACAGCACCCTCTGCACATGGTAGTGGGACAGTGCAACACAGTAATCCGTTTGGCAATTCTCTGTCACCATCAACTTTGCAAAGAAGTCCGGTTGATCGCTGTGGGGGTCACTTTGGCAGAATGTGCGCTGCTGGGAGACAGGGCTGTAGTTGTGTCTAGGCTTATACTAGAGTCAATAAGTTTTCCCAGTTTTCGTAGGTAAAATTAGGTACCTCGGCTTATACTCGAGTATATACGGTACATCAATTTAGGCTGAACAAACATTTTGATCAGTTGGATTCTACCAACTGGGCCTATGGGCAGGGGCTCCTAGGCTGATAGTTTTTTGTCTATCCAGGCTAGGAGGCAGGGCCGCTTCTGCCATGAGGCAAGGTGAAACCCTTGCCTCAGGCGGCAGCGAGCGGCCAGTTACAAGGGGCGGCAAAAAGCTGCCTCTTGTAACTTTAAGAGCTGAACTTCCGGGTTTTAACCCGGAAATTCTGCTCCGCTAGTGCAAAGAGCGCTATTGCGCTCAATGCACTAGTGATACTGCCCCCTGAAACCCGCTCCGACGCTAATTTATAAGCGCGGAGCGGGAGAGGAGGGGGGCGGCATCTGGGCTGCTGCCTCAGGTGGCAGCAGCCCCAGAATCGGCGCTGCTAAGAGGGGAGTAAGGTTTAAGTCCGTGAAGCTAGTGATAGGTAGTTCAATCTGCAATCTCCACCCCTAGGTATGTGAATTTTTCTGACACCTGTAGAGGACAATTACCTAGGTCTTCCTCATCAGAGGGGGAATCCACTAGGAGTAGGGTCGATTTTGACGGGTTAACCCGTAGCGCTGAGACTGCCTAAATTCCCTTAAGGATTGGTTCCTGTCACCAAGATATACCAGAGTGTCATCGGCATAGAGTTGGATTTTCTCCTCGCCTGCCCTCGAGATCCACCACTGTATTCTTGTGTTTTGCCTAACAACTGCGGCAAAGGGCTCTATGGCAATGGCAAACAGGAGTGGGGAGAGTGGGCAACCCTGTCTGGTACCCCTAGTTAGGGCAAAGGGAGTCGTCATATCACCCCCTACTCTTAGGGCTGCCGTTGGCTTAGCATATAGCAACTGTATGAGGGTAATGAACCTGTGGCCAAATCCCATATGTGACAACACCATCCAAAGGTAATCCCACTCCACCGTGTCAAAAGCTTTGGCCACATAAAGAGCCGTAACAGCCCTACCTCCCTTGTTGTAGTGCTCCACCGTAAGGTTAACCATTAGTCTGCAAATATTCATAGCTGTGGTTTTACCCAGCATAAAGCTATGTTAGCCTCTAAATATTCCCGGTATTCCGGAGCTAGTTGGGGCAGTTTCACAGAGCCTAGGAATTCTTCCAACCCTGGTAGATCTGCCGGGGTTAGAGTAGAGGAATACAGGTTAGAGTAGTAGCTCTTTAGGATAGTTTGTATTTCTAGTGGGTTTGTGGTTGGGGTTCCTGAGGCATGCCTGAGAATTGTAATGTCTGGGGGAGTGGTGAGTTGTCTAGCCAGGTGGGCCAACATTTAGCCCGACCTTTCTCCTTGCTCAAGGATGTCTATTTTGTATAAAAAATATTGATGTTTTGCGTTAGCTTTCAGGTACTCTGCTAATTCAGCCTGTGCTGATTTCAATTCCGCAAAGCCCTGGTCAGTGGGGGATTGGGCTACCTTGATCTCCATGCTGTTTACTTCATGCTCTAGCTGTTGTTGTTTGTAGGCATATTGGGCTTTAATTTCCACGTTAATTTCTAATTGAAAAATTGGCGGAGGTGTTCCTTCAGGGTCTCCCACAATTTAATATAGTCTTTGGGGCCTTCTATCTCTTCCACAAGAAAATTGATAGTTTCCTCTACTCTCTGTTGGTTGTTAAGAAGTTTTAACCATATAGGGTTAAGAGACCATCTGGGCCTGTTTTGTTGGGTTTCCAATCTTAGGTCTAGTTCTAACGGGACGTGATCTGAGATGCCTCTCGGCCGGTACCTAATATTTTGCACCAGCATGAGTGCCCTTTGGTTAAGGAACGCATGGTCAATGCGTGAGATAACCATATGTGATGTAGAGAAGCAAGAGAATTGTTTGACCCCAGGGTGAAAATGTCTCCACGCTTCCCTTAGGCCTGCGGCTTCTGTTATATCTATTAGGTTGTGAGTGGGGGTAGTGACAGCTCTGCCATCACGGCTCAGCCTATCCAAAGTACTGATGATGGCATTGCATTCTCCCATTGAGACAACTGCTGTGTGGGGGAATTGCGCTATAAATTGGATTAGTTCTACCATGCACTCATCACTGTATGGGGGAGGTATATATATTGAGGCAAGCACTACCCCCTGGGCTTGGTGAAAGCCATGAATAAAAATATATCTACCCTTTTTATCGGTTTTGATGGACTCAAATCTAAATGGGACACTTTTGTGGATTAATATTGCAACACCAGAGGAGTGTGTGGAGTATGGGGCCTGGTACAACCAACCCACCCAGGGGCGTTTCAGCGCCTGCGCCCTAGCCCCTACTAGATGGGTTTCAGAAACATTATTTTTGCATTAGATTTTTTAAGGTAGTCTAGGGTCAGTCTGCGTTTTATGGTATCGTTGAGGCCCCGTACGTTCCAGCTAATACATTTTAAAGCCATTTACATAGACCATGATATTATGTAGCACATTTTGCACAATTTGAGTGTAGCGTGTAACATACCTGAACATTTTTGTATATACATACCCACATATATTTAACCCTGAACAGTTCCCTCCATCTGCCCCCTCCCCTTCTGCACAGATCCAGAAACTTTTGGCAGAATTTTTCCCTAACTTGCATAACTGAAGCGGGGTGTACGCTTAAGCTAGGCCTAATTGGCCGTGAACTGCCTTGTTGTACTGTGAGAAAAAAGAAAAAAAACGAATTTTAGCATTAGCTTCACTCCTTTTCGGAACTTAAGCGTTAGCAGCCTTGCTTTGATGGTACCTGCAAAGCCAGGTGTGTCTTACTGTCCCCTTCTATGTCCAAACAAGAACAGATGGGCCTCGATTATGTGTGAAAGACAAAGTGTGTCATTTTGCATAATAAATTGTAAATTGTAGCCTCCCAAGGGACATTGATGGCATACTTGAATGAGTGTGGTGTCAGTGAAAAAACCAAAAAACACAGAAAACTAGAGAAATTGAGAACCGCAACAATTCCTTCGTAAGGCTTTGTACTCACGGAACCTTTGTTGAGTGCCTGCATAGTGAACGGCTTCTGCGGATGAGCATCGGAAGCTTGTTAGCACTCACACCCCATGCAGATCGTCAGGCCCGGTTATGCTGCATGTCCAGCCATGTATTGAGCTTAGCCGGAGTGGTGAAGAAACACGTCTGCCCTTCACGACAACTCTTAACCTGGCAGGGTATAACATCGCGTATTGTAAATTGAGCTCTGGTAGGCACCGCTTTCCATCCAAAAACTTTGCTCTCTGGCGCTGGACCTCCGCCGAGAAATCCCCAAAGATCGATATTTTCTTCGCTTGATGGATAAGGGCGTCTTTCTTGCGTGCCATCGACAGGACCGCGTCTTGATCTCTTGCGGGCCAGGTGGTGCCCCAGGGATCAGAGTTCTCATCGGGATCCTGTGGGCCCGCTCTATAGCGAAGGCTGTAGAGAAGTTGTTCCTGCCAAATTTTTCAATCAGCCATGCTTCCACAAAGTTTTCTGGGGAGGTCCCCTCTGCTTTCTCTGGGAAGCCAATAAATCTCAGGTTATTCCGCCTCAGTCTATTTTCTAAGTCATCCAAATTAAAGCTGCAGGCAGTCACGGCTTTATTGAGTTGCTGCATTTGCTCCGGCAGGGGTTGACAAAGATCTTCCACAGAGCTCACTCTTTGTTCCAGTGCTGCCGCCGTTTCCCGCACTTTTTGCAGGTCTTGTTTGATTATAGACAGCTCTATCTTGATTTTTTCCGTCTTTGAGCACAATAGACTGTTGCTGGATTCTGTTGAGGCTCTTATTTCGGCCAGTAAATCTGCCATAGTGGGTTCCTGTGAACTCTCGTGGCTTTGGCCTTCCCTCGATTCGGGCTCCGGGGATTGATCTCTGGCGTCATTTTGCTCCTGCTGCGCGTCTCGTGCATACCTCTCTAGATGGGAGGCCGCCTCTGAGGCTCGTTTTACTGCTCGGTTTTGCCCCATTAGCTATCGCAGGGGTATTACTTCACTTGCTGAAGCTTCTGGCTCTGTGTTTGAGCTGCTTTATCAGGATGATAACAGAGGTTTTTAGGTCCAATTGCTGGAGCTACTCTGCTATGCGTCCGTTTACATTGAGCTTCAAGCCACGCCCCCCAGTTGTTATTATACTTAGTGTGATTGTAAGATGGTGTTTACTTTTATTTAACTTTCTTGTAATACCTACAAAAATTTGTTCTTGTATATTTATCCTCAAATTCAGATGTGCTAATTTGTTCTCTCACATGGTGATCCATAATTACTATTTAGTACTCTGTGATTTATTTTGTCAGCTCATCTTTACACTAATGTTGCCTACATGACAAAATGGCATTGAATTTTGTTACATGGAATGTCATTGGTTGTAATCATTACATTAAAAGAAAAAACTTTTTTTACAGCAGCTTAAAAAACTTAAATGTGATATTTCCCTCTTACAGGTAACCCACCTTAATGAGGGGGATAATGGTATGCTACTTAGAGAATGGGTGGGTGAAATGGCCTTCTCTCCGGCTATTAATAAAAAATGGGGAGTAGCAATTCTATTCCACCGAAACTTAAATGCCCAAATTCTTTCAACGCATAAAGATGAGTAAGGCAGATATGTTTATGTAGAAGTGTTAATCCATGATAGGAAATGGCATCTTATTTCGGTTTATGACCCGAACCATACTAAAGCAAGCTTTTTTGTTGATTTAACAAATAGAATTTCATCAATCCCACAGTCTAATCTTGTTCTAGGAGGAGATTTTAATGAAACTCATGTTTGGTCTTTAGATAGGACTGATTCCAACACTAACTTTACAAGGAAAAAATATAAATGGATTGAGGAGTTCCTTTCATCTTCTAATCTGACTGACATCTGGAGGTTGCTGCATCCCACAGAGAAAGACTTTACTCATTTTTCCTTACACTATATGGTGGGCACCAGAATTGACTATATTTTTGTTTCTAATAATATTATTGCTAAGACAGTTGCAGTTGACATAGGTCCTATTGTTCATTCTGACCATGCTCCTATTTCAGCCCAAATTATCACTACCAAAGGTGTTAAAGACTATGTACCTTGTTCTTTTCCAACTTCTTTAGCAGAGCAGCCGGATTTTATCAAATTATCAAGCTACTAGACAGGTGGGACTTGTTTGTTACAGAAAATAGTGAGCACTCTGAAAAACCAACTCTTTTGTGGGATTCTTGGAAGGCTGTGATACGTGGGGAGATATCAGCCGTTAAATTTCAGCTTATATGTAAAGTTAAAGGGATACTGTCATGGGAAAAAAAATGTTTTCAAAATGAATCAGTTAATAGTGCTGAAATCCATTTCTCAAAAGAGCAAACTGATTTTTTTATATTCAATTTTGAAATCTGACATGGGGCTAGACATATTGTCAATTTCCCAACTGCCCCAAGTCATGTGACTTGTGCTCTGATAAACTTCAATCACTCTTTACTGCTGTACTGCAAGTTAGAGTGATATCACCCCCCTCCCTTTCCCCCCCAGCAGCCAAACAAAAGAACAATGGCAAGGTAACCAGATAACAGCTCCCTAACACAAGATAACAGCTGCCCGGCAGATCTAAGAACAACACTCAATAGTAAAAACCCATGTCCCACTGAGACACATTCAGTTACATTGAGAAGGAAAAACAGCAGCCTGCCAGAAAGCATTTCTCTCTGAATATAAAAAAAATCTGTTTGCTCATTTGAGAAATGGATTTCAGTGCAGAATTCTGCTGGAGCAGCACTATAGACTGATTCATTTTGAAAAATTTTTTTTTTTCCCATGACAGTATCCCTTTAATGACAACTTTCTTAGACTGAGCACCCAGCTAAAGGATTGTTATACCGATTTAAAAAACTTTCCCTCTCAATTGTGTAGGGACCTATAGGATATCCTATCCCTATAGAGTTAATCCCCTACCTTTTGTATGTAGTTCTCTTTTCCCTTGTTATTGGGCCAAGTCCTTGTAACTGGCAAAGTGTAACATCCACACCTATTGGACAAAGAGTGTAATGACACTCCCCTGCCACACTGCTATATAGTGTGTGTAGGGAGTGTCCTCTTCCTCTTTGGCTCCTGGTGCTGCTGCTAGGTGAATCTCCATTGAGCCTGGGATCACCATAGGCCCCAGTAAAGCCTTTACCCTAAAGGGACCTGACACCTTTAGTGCTAAGTCGGGGACCAGGTAAACCCCGTGAACGAGGACCAGCTAGAATAGTAAGATACTGTTATAGTTCTCTCTAGGAGAGAAAGACAGAGAGGTGTAGCAGAAAGAGCAGCTGTCGCTCCAACGAGGATTGTAGGAGGAAGTAGCTTCCCACAAGGCCTGTTTGCCTTTAGAGCAGGGAACTCAGTTGTTAGGGCAGTAGGTGAGCAAAGGACTACCTGACCCCTACCTGATTGATCCCGATCCCCTCACTGTGCAACGTCGGTTGAACTGGGATTTGATATACACCTATCTGCAATATCCTTTGGGAGTCGCATCTGTTTGACTGTGAACCTTTGCTGTCCAAAGTGATTCCATCTGCTGTGTCCTCAGAACTGTTGTAAGTAAACCTGTGGTCATTTGCCTTTGGCATAATAAACCTGTGCTCCTGTTTTACCTTTTAAAGAACCTCCTGGCGTCCATTCTTCTATTTGCACTTATATGCCTGTGAGTTGTAGTTCAACTATAGTTTAAAGGGGAAGCTTCCAATTGGCGAAGGCTCTGCCCTGGGTGAAGATTCGCATTGTAACCCATGCTCACTATCTAGCTGGTCACCCTTAACTCCTAATTGGCAGATTAGGCCAGAAAAGCGTTACAATTGTATTAAGTATAAGGAAGTCTCGGCCTCCTTGAAGGTTTGGTTAACCCTAAGAGACTCGCTTTTTGCCCAGTATTCTAAAGCTAAACTTGCTAATCTAAGTAATAAAGCTAACAACGTTTTAGGTAACCTTTCTAAATTTTGGAAAAAGAAATCCACTCTGATTAAAATCAAAGAGAAACAAGGCTCCCTTACAAACAATCCCCAAAAACTAGTAAATATTTTTAAAGAGTACTATGAATCTCTCTACTCCTCTTTTGAGCCTAATCCCAGGTTTAAAAATGACATTTTAGAAAATGTAGAGCTTCCCCAGCTTTCTGCTAAACAACTGGAAGACCTCAATGATCCAATCACTATAGAAGAAGTTATATATACTATTAACAATTTAAAGAAGAAAAAAGCTAGTGGGCCAGATGGTCTCCCCCCGATTTTTTATAAACCTCTGAAAATAAAAATAGGGCCCTTTCTCACTAACCTATTTAATGATATATTATTAAATGGGAAATCTCTCCCATCCAGTTCCCTTTCAAACCTAACAATAATCCCTAAAGAAGGTAAGGACCCTGCTCTCCCAGCTTCCTATAGGCCTATATCATTATTAAATCAAGACATAAAAATAATTTCCAAAATTTTGGCTGATAGACTAGCGTTGATTCTACCCTCAATTATTTCTGTTGCCCAAAATGGTTTTCTGAAAAAAACTGTTGGGTATTAAGAACATTAGAGCTCTGTTACAAGCTGTTGCTCTTGCCAACAAAAGTAAGATTCCATGCAAAATAATTAGTTTGGATGAGGAAAAAGCATTTGACAATGATGTTTGGGGACATCTCTTTAATTGTTTATATTCTTTTGGTTTTACTGGTTCTTTTAATAGCTTTGTAAAATATCTCTACTTGAATCCCATCTCTCAAGTATTAATAGCTGGTGCAAAATCCAAGCCATTTAAAGTTCAGAAGGGTACTAGGCAGGGGTGGCCATTATCTCCGCTCCTCTTTAACATTTCCCTTGAACTTTTAATTAGAGCTTTAGACAAACTGGATGCATTTTAAGGAATTAAAATTAGCAAAGTCCACCTTAAATCTTTAGCTTTTGCTGATGATTTGTTATTAATAGTACAAAATGCTAATGAATCATTACCAGACATCTTCAATCTTCAGGATTTTGGTAAAGTCTTAGGGTATAGAATAAACTCACATAAAACTGAAATTTTTATTTTATATATTTATTTTTATTTTTTCCTGTTTTGATCTGTAACTGGGATAATGAGTGCTAGCAAGACTGAAGGTATGACTCAGTGCAGAGTCTGCCATATGTATGCAAATTTGGAACAAGAGATCCAAAATGCTTACCTCTGTGGTGGTTGTGAGCAAATTGCCACTTTGGAGGCTCAAGTTAGAGCACTAGAGCAACAAATTGCAACACTGAGGTTTACAATCTTGAAAGGAGTCTTTTGCTCACTGAGCAGGACCTAGCAGGGTCAGATAGTTTGGGGGGGGGGAACAGAACAGCAGCAGGATGTTGAGGCAGCTAGCTGGGTGACAGTTAGAAAATCTAAGGTGGGCAAAAGGAAAATGGGCTGATCCGGAGATTATACATCGCAACAAATTTGCCAGATTGTGTGAAGATGATGGGAGTATGAACTCTAGATTGGCAATTCAAGATAGGGCAGATCTCTCTAACAGCCGGGAGACCAGTTTCTCTAGTAGTGGTGGGGAGGAGAGTCAGGCCTAAGCAGATTGTGGTTGTAGGGGACTCAATTATTAGGAAAGTGGATAGGGTAATTTGTCGTCTGGATCGCTACAACCGAACAGTTTGCTGTCTACCTGGTGCCAGGGTTCGGCATGTGGTTGATCAGATAGACAAATTATTGGGTGGGGCTGGGCATATCGGTACTAATGACAAAATAAATGGTAGATGGAAGACATTAAAGAATTATTTCAGGGATCTAGGCTCTAAGATCAAGGAAAGGTCTTCCAATGTCATCTTTTCTGAAATTTTGCCTGTGCCACGTGCAAGTTTAGGAAAACAGCGGGAGTTTAGGGAGCTAAATGCGTTGCTCAAGTCTTGGTGCAGGAAGGAAGGGTTTGGGTTCCTAGAGCACTGGGCTGATTTTTCGTTGGGGTACAACCTATACAGTCATGATGGTTTGCACCTCAATGGAAGGAGGTCCGCGGTGCTAGGGGAAAGAATGGCTAAGAGGTTGGAGGAGTGTTTAAACTAGGCAAGGGGGGGGTGGGTGAGATAAAGAATTATGTGGAAGCTAGGGTAGACGGGCAGTGGGGTTAGTAAGGGGTCATGGGGGAGGAGTGAGGGGGGAATACAGTTTACCAGCTAAGGAGGTCCCTCTGTTACAAGGAAAACAGAATAATACTAACTTAACGTATAATTCTCTACTAAGTAATGCAAATTTCAAAAGTAAAAGTAGTAACCTCCGCTGTATGCTGGCAAATGCACAGAGTTTGTCAGGTATAATGGGAGACCTAGAATTAATTGCATGCTCTAAAAATTATGATATAATTGGTATCACTGAGACCTGGTGGGATGAAACATGTGACTGGATTGTGAATTTAAATGGTTACACCCTTTTTAGGAGGGACAGAGGGATTAAAAAGGGTGGAGGAGTGTGTTTGTATGTAAAGCCTGAAATAAAGCCATGCGCTAAAGAAATAACAATAGCTGGCACTGGTGAGGGTGTAGAATCACTCTGGGTAGAGATTTTGACTGGGCAAAAGGTAACAAAAAGAATTATCATTGGTGTATGCTATAAACCACCTTGTATAAGTGTCGAGTATGAAGCCCAGCTACTCTTGCAGATACAAGCGGCTTCACAGCTGGGTCAAGTTGTTGCTATGGGTGACTTCAATTATCCAGACATTGACTGGGGTAATGGGGTTGCTTAGACAGAAAAAGCTAGTAGGTTTGTAAATATGCTGAATGACAACTTTTTATTCCAGCTCGTTCAAGAACCTACTAGGAATAACTCTCTTTTGGACCTTGTAATAACTAACAATACTGAACTCATCTCTTACATTTGTGTGGGTGAGCATTTAGGAAATAGTGATCATAACATGGTCTCCTTTGAGATTCTGTTGCAGAAGCAATTCTATAAGGTAAGTAACTAAAACACTAAATTTCAGACGTGCAAACTTTGACAGTATAAGGGCATCTCTGCAACATATTAAGTGGGAAATGCTTTTCATAGGGTTAAACACAGAACAAAAATGGGAAGTCTTTAAAATGCTGCTTAATAAATATACTTGTCAGTATATTCCACTTGTAAGCAAGGAACGTCGTTGCAAAGCAAAACCTTTTTGGTTCACTAGAAGCGTTGGTGTTGAGGTGGGTAAGAAAAGATGTGCTTTTAAAGCTTTCAAGTTAGCTGGTACAGCCGAAACATTTATATGGTACAAGGAGGCCAATAAAAGAAGCTATAAGGCAAGCTAAAATTGATATAGAAAAGGATATTGCAGCAGTAAAAAAAGTCCAAAATTATTTTTTAAATATGTTAATAGTAAAAAAATGAAAACAAAATAAAATCACAGATTCTGAACTCATATTTTTCATCTGTCTACACAAATGAGGAACCAGTAAGTGAAGGTTTCCTTCTTTACAGTCCCAATTCTAGTAATACAACTAATGATGCATGGTTCACACATGAAGAAATTCAAAAGAGACTAGAATATGTTAAGATTAACAAAGGTCCGGGGCCAGATGGTATTCATCCCAGGGTAATTAGCGAGCTTAGCTCTGTGATTGCCAAACCTCTTTACTTAATTTTTCAGGATTCATTGAGATCTGGCCTAGTGCCGAGAGACTGGCAAATTGCTAATGTGGTGCCTCTATTCAAAAAGGATCCCGTTCTCAGCCTCAAAACTATAGGCCAGTTAGTCTGACGTCAGTGGTAGGAAAGCTTTTCGAAGGCTTAATAAAGGATAAGATACTGGACTAATGTCAGGGAGCCGGGAGCTCCCTCCAGGGAGGTAGTCAGGATCAAGGAGGAAGCCCTCTTGAGGGAGCAAGGTCGCGGTATCCGAAGGGTTAAGCAGAAACAGTAGTAGTGGTCACAGGCAGGAGTTAACGAGGGCAGGCAGATCAGAATCAAATATCAAGAGTTCAGGCGGGGGGTCAGAACCAAGGCAGGAGCTAGAAACAGACTGGGAGCTGGAAACAGGCTGGAAACAGGCTGGGAACAGGCTGGAATCAAGATGGAATCAGGAATCAGGAAACAAACAGGAACCCAGGATTAATGGCAGCAAATCCTAATCTTGGGCGCTGTCACAGTGTTTTGGGCGCCCTTTTATAACGAGATCCCGGCACCAGTGATGACATCATCATGCAGCGACGCTGCAGCCATGTGTTCAGCATGGGCGCCGCCATCTTGGATCTTCACTGTGACCGCCGGGAATGTAAACAGCGCCATAGAGTACTTCTGGGTCGGGTACTTCTGGCAGTCCTGACAGTACCCCCTCCCCCACGGGAGGCCTCTGGACCACCAGGACAAGGCTTTTGGGGAAACCTGGCGTGGAAATCCCTCACAAGACGAGGAGCATGAACATCAGAGTGTGCTTCCCAGGAGCATTCTTCAGGGCCAAAGCCCTTCCACTTGATGAGGTACTGAAGAGAACCCCTGGAGATTCTGGAGTCAAGGATCTTTTCCACCTCATATTCTTGTTGACCATCCACAGAGATAGTAGGAGGGGGAGACTGGTCAACAGAAAAGCGGTTGGAGGTAGCGGGTTTCACCAAGGAGACATGAAACACGTTGGGGGATTCGCATCTCAGGCAGAAGCTGAAGTCTGACAGCCACAGGATTGATAATCTCCAAGATGGGAAATGGACCCACAAACTTCGGACCCAATTTGGGAGATGGCACCTTCAGACGAATGTTTCGGGAAGAAAGCCAAACTTTATCACCAACCTTGAAGAGAGGAGAGGACCTACGTTTCCGATCAGCGAAGGTCTTGTGCACAAGAGCACTCGTCTCCAAATTAGACTTGGTTGCAGCCCAAATAGCGGACATATGGGCCGCATGGTCATCAGCGGCTGGAACATCAGTCAAAACAAAGTCTTGTGGAAAGGCTTGAGGATGTTGGCCATACACAGATATGAATGGAGATCTTCCAGTAGATGAATGACAGGCACGGTTATGAGCAAATTCCGCCCACAGGAGAAGGTCAGACCAATCATCTTGGCAGAGGGATATTTCTCAGGAATTGTTCTAAGGCTTGATTCACTCGCTCCGCTGCCCCATTCATTTGGGGATGATAGGCAGAGGAGAATTGGAGAGCAATACCCAAGACCTTGCATAAGGAACACCAAAACTTCGCCGTGAACTGGGAAATTCTGTCAGAGACAATCTCCGCCGGGAAGCCATGCAGGCGGAAAATGAATTGAATAAACAACTGCGACAACTCCACTGCAGATGGAAGCTTCCGTAAAGGGATGAAATGCGCCATCTTGCTAAAACGATCTATGACGACCCAGATCACGGTATTCCCACTGGAGGGAGGAAGTTCGACTATGAAGTCCATTGCCAAATGCATCCAAGGACGAGAGGGGACAGGCAATGGCTGTAGTAACCCGCTAGGGCGAGAATGGCTAGGCTTGGAAGTGGCACAAACGGTACAAGCAGCAACAAAGTCTTTGACATCTTTACGAATAGTCGGCCACCAGACTAGACGCCGTAAAAGTTCTAGAGTCTTAGCAGGACCAGGATGTCCCGCTTGCTTGGAGCTATGAGTCTGTTGCAGGATAGGCAGACGAAGTTCAGGAGGTACAGATGCCATTCCGATGGGAGTATCAGGAGGGGCAGAAGATTGACCAGCCAGAATTTGATCAGCAAATTGAGGGTACAAAGAAGCGATGATCTTGACAGGAGGAATAATTGGCTCTTGTCTTTCAGGAGAACGATCCACCGAAATGAAACTTTGAGACAGAGCATCGGCTTTCCGATTCTTGGAGCCAGGGCGATAAGTCAAGACAAAGTTAAATCGAGAGAAGAAGAGAGCCCACCTTGCTTGTCTGGGATTCAGCCTCTTGAGAGATTGAATGAACTCAAGATTCTTATGATCTGTGTAGATCGTGACTGGGATCAAGGAACCTTCAAGGAGGTCACGCCACTCTTCTAAGGCAAGCTTGACAGCCAGGAGTTCTCGATTTCCTACATCATAATTTTGTTCGGCAGGAGAGAACTTCTTAGAGAAATATGCACATGGGTGCAACTTTCCATCAGAGGGATGTCTTTGGGACAAGATAGCTCCAGCTCCAACTTCAGAAGCATCCACCTCGATGAAGAAAGGTAACTCCGGATCAGGATGGCGGAGAACCGAAGCGGAAGTGAAGGCATCCTTCAGGGATTGAAAGGCTTCAATAGCAGACGGGGGCCACAAGCTGGGTTTACCCCCTTTTCAGATGAGGGCCAGGATGGGAGCAATGCGAGAAGAGAACCCCTTAATGAATTGCCGGTAGTAATTGGCAAAACCAATGAATCTCTGGATTGCCTTAGTGCTCAGCGGTAGGG
The DNA here is from genome assembly GCF_017654675.1 of Xenopus laevis. NCBI lineage: Eukaryota > Metazoa > Chordata > Amphibia > Anura > Pipidae > Xenopus > Xenopus laevis. Next base: position 38,924,139 of record NC_054377.1, read on the forward strand.
GCCACTCTTGGATTGCAGACACTTTCACAGGATCCATCTCGAAACTGGGGAGATGATATAGCCCAGAAAAGGAATCTTGGACACTTCAAACACACATTTCTCCAGTTTGGCAAAGAGAGAGTTCTTCCTCAAACGAGAGTACTTCCTTCACCTGGGAGCGATGGCTTGCAAGGTCCTTGGAGAAAATCAGGATGTCATCTAGGTACACGACCACAAACTTTCCCAAGAGATCCCGGAAAATGTCGTTCACGAATTCTTGAAAGACAGCGGGGGCATTGCAGAGACCAAAGGGCATTACGAGGTACTCATAGTGCCCATCACGAGTGTTGAATGCTGTCTTCCATTCGTCACCTTCACGGATGCGGATGAGGTTATACGCCCCACGGAGATCCAACTTAGTGAAGATTTTAGCCCCCTTCAGTTGGTCAAAAAGTTCTGCGATCAGAGACAAGGGATACCGGTTCTTAACGGTGATTTTATTAAGACCCCTGTAGTCAATACAAGGACGTAGGCCTCCATCCTTCTTTTCCACGAAGAAGAATCCGGCCCCTGCAGGAGAAGTAGAAGGGCGAATAAACCCCCGCTGGAGATTTTCTTGGATATATTCCTTCATGGCAGCGGTCTCTGCTGGGGAGAGAGGATAAGTGCGACCTCTAGGAGGCATGGTTCCAGGCAGGAGATCAACTGGACAATCGTAGTGACGATGAGGAGGGAGAAATTCTGCAGACTTTTTACAGAAGACATCAGAGAATTCCTTGTAGAAGGAGGGAAGCGTCTTCAAATCTGACGTAGAAATATTCACCCTCTGGATGGGTTCAGCAGGAAGGCAGTGCTGTTGGCAGTATGGACTCCAACGGGAAACCTGCCCCGAGGACCAATCAATGATAGGGTTATGCAGGCGTAACCAGGGAAGCCCCAAGACGACAGGAACAGAAGGACAGGAAATAATCAGGAATGATAACTTTTCTTTGTGTAAAGTCCCAACCTGCACAGGCAATTCCCCAGTCGTCATGGAAATAAACTCAAATTCAAGGGGTCTGTCATCAATGGCGGTTACTCGAAGAGGAGGAGTCAATGGAAACAGTGGAACATTCATATACTTAGCAAAGAGAGCGTCCATGAAATTTCCGGCAGCGCCAGAGTCAATGAATGCTGAGCCAACAATGGTCTTAGTGGCCAGACGGATCTGTAAAGGCAGAAGAAACCTGTAAGAGTTCTCTTGACATTTGGGAACAACATCCCTCACATGAGACTTTCCCGGGTCACCTTGAAGAGGGGAACTCTGAGGCTTTACAGGAATAACACCCCTCATACAAGTCTTTCCAGGGTTACCTTGAAGAGGGGAACTCGGAGGGTTCACAGGACAAGAGTTGGCAAAGTGGGATTGACCACCACAATATCCAGCAAGTCCAGCTGTATGTCTCCAGAGTTTCTCCTGTTCAGAGAGACAAACTCTTCCGACTTGCATAGGTTCCTCCGGAGGAATAACAGAAGGCTGCAGAGGGGTAGAAGGTAACAGCGGTCTTTGGAAGCGAGGAGCCAACATGGGTTGAAATTTCTTGACTCAATCCCTATCAGCCTGATGTTCTCTCTGACGGGTGTCCACCTTGACAGACAAGGCAATGAGGTCTTCAACCTGCGTGGGTAATTCACGGGAGACCAGGTCATCTTTGAGGCGGATAGAGAGTCCATTGTAGAAGGCAGCATTGTTCCAACAAGTCTCTGCAGCGAGAGTACGGAAATCAATGGCATATTCCGCTACACTGCGATTCCCTTGGCGGATCTGGAACAGACGAGAAGCAGCGGTCGCCACCCGACCGGGAGCATCGAACACTGTCCGGAATTCTTGAAGGAAGGCTTTGGAATCATCTAATAAAGGAGATTCTTTCTCCCAATGCAGAGATGCCCATTCAAGCGCTTTCCCTGCCAGACGAGTGATCACGAAACCAACCTTAGCTCGCTCAGAGACAAATTCTGCAGGTTGCAGGGCGAACCGGATCTGGCACTGATTCACAAAACCACGACAGGCTTGAGGGTCGCCACTGTAGAGAGGCGGTGCAGGAATACGTGGACCAGAAGTGGAGGACTGTCTAGCCATGTCGGCAGCAACTGGCGTGGGCGTTGTCGGCATTGGAATAGTCGGCGTCAGCATGGATAACTTTTCCAAAATCGCCTCCAGCGTGTGTCCAACAAAATTTTGCCGAGCTTCGTACGCCTCCATGCGAGTATGCAGACCTCGAAAGGCCCTGCCGAAATCTGGCTGAGCTTCCTCAGTGGGATCCATGGCCCAAGAATAATGTCAGGGAGCCGGAAGCTCCCTCCAGGGAGGTAGTCAGTATCAAGGAGGAAGCCCTCTTGAGGGAGCAAGGTCGCGGTATCCGAAGGGTTAAGCAGAATCAGTAGTAGTGGTCACAGGCAGGAGTTAACGAGGGCAGGCAGATCAGAATCAAAGATCAAGAGTTCAGACAGGGGGTCAGAACCAAGGCAGGAGCTAGAAACAGACTGGGAGCTGGAAACAGGCTGGAAACAAGCTGGAATCAGGAATCAGGAAACAAACAGAAACCCAGGATTAATGGCAGCAAATCCTATTCTTGGGCGCCGTCACAGTGTTTTGGGCACCCTTTTATGACGAGATCCCGGCACCAGTGATGACATCATCATGCAGCGACGCTGCAGCCATGTGTTCAGCATAGGCGCCGCCATCTTGGATCTTCACTGTGACCGCCAGGAATGTAAACAGCGCCGTCGAGTACTTCTGGGTCGGGTACTTCTGGCAGTCCTGACAACTTCATAGCAAATCATAATACTATGAGTTTGTGCCAGCATGGTTTTATGCGTAATAGATCTTGCCAGACTTACTTAATTTCTTTTTATGAGAAGGTAAGTAGAGACCTCGATTCTGGGATGGCAGTGGATGTGATTTACTTAGACTTTGCTAAAGCATTTGATACAGTGCCACACAAAAGGTTACTGGTTAAATTAAGGAATGTTGGCCTGGAACATAGTATTTGTACCTGGATAGAGAACTGGCTAAAAGATAGACTACAAAGAGTGGTGGTAAATGGAACATCTTCTAATTGGACCAGTGTTGTTAGTGGAGTACCACAGGGCTCTGTACTAGGTCCCTTGCTTTTCAACTTGTTTATTAATGACCTGGAGTTGGGCATTGAAAGTACTGTTTCTATTTTTGCAGATGATACTAAATTGTACAGAACTATAGGTTCCATGCAGGCTGCTGCCAATTTGCAGAGTGATTTGTCTAAACTGGAAAACTGGGCAGCAAACTGGAAAATGAGATTCAATGTTGATAAATGCAAGGTTATGCACTTTGGCAAAAATAATATAAATGCAAGTTATACACTAAATGGCAGTGTGTTGGGAGTTTCCTTAAATGAGAAGGATCTAGGGGTCTTTGTAGATAACACGTTGTCTAATTCTGGGCAGTGTCATTCTGTGGCTACTAAAGCAAATAAAGTTCTGTCTTGCATAAACAAGGGCATTAACTCAAGGGATGAAAACATAATTATGCCTCTTTATAGGTTCCTGGTAAGGCCTCATCTGGAGTATGCAGTGCAGTTTTGGACTCCAGTCCTTAAGAGGGATATAAATGAGCTGGAGAGAGTGCAGAGACGTGCAACTAAATTGGTTAGAGGGATGGAAGACTTAAATTATGAGTAGACTGTCAAGATTGTTTTCTCTGGAAAAAAGGCGCTTGCGAGGGGACATGATTACACTTTACAAGTACATTAGAGGACATTATAGACAAATAGCAGGGGACCTTTTTACCCATAAAGTGGATCACCATACCAGAGGCCACCCCTTTAGACTAGAAGAAAAGAACTTTCATTTGAAGCAACGTAGGGGGTTCTTCACAGTCAGGACAGTGAGGTTGTGGAATGCACTGCCGGCTGATGTTGTGATGGCTGATTCAGTTAATGCCTTTAAGAATGGCTTGGATGATTTTTTGGACAGACATAATATCAAAGGCTATTGTGATACTAAGCTCTATAGTTAGTATAGGTATGGGTATATAGAATTTAATTAAAAGTAGGGAGGGGTGTGTGTATGGATGCTGGGTTTTCATTTGGAGGGGTTGAACTTGATGGACCTTGTCTTTTTTCAACCCAATTTAACTATGTAACTATGATATCAGAACCCCTTCTTAGAAGCTTGAATCTTAAGTCTCCTAAACCGCAGCTTAAATACTTAGGGCTTTTCATTCCCAAAGACTTAAAAAATGTTTATTCACTTAACTTTGTTCCGGCTATAAATAAAACAGTAGCACTTTGCCACAAATGGATGAATACTCCCTTGAAACTTAAGGGTAAGGTCGCTCTTTTCAAGATGTTGATTTTTCCTAAGTTAATTTATCCCTTAACCAATTTACCAATTCTGATTAAACATGCGGATATCAAGTCTCTGGATAAAGCATTAAATTCTTTTATTTGGGATGGTAAGAAACCCAAAATTGCCTTAACTAAATTGCAAGCTCCTTTTACATTTGGAGGACTAAAGTTACCTAACTTTAGAACCTTTAATTTAGCCTCAATTTCCAGATATCTCATAGAGTGGGTCCTAAACGGTAAGAAATTCATAAATCCTTCTTTGGAACTTTCCCTGTGACCCATACTCACATACTGGAGATTCTTCACTTGAAATGGAAGGACATTCCTCTTGAATGTAAACTTAATCCACTGTATAGGGACTCTATTTTCACCTGGAAACTTTTATTTTCCAGACATGGTTTCAATCATATGTTAACTCCTTTTATGCCTATCCAACTCCTTTGGAATAAATCAAAACCTTGGTATTCCTCTCTTTCCAAGAAGCATCCATTGTTGATTAAGGATTTGGTTGATCCTGTTAATGGTAATCTCCTTACTTGGGCAGGTCTAAAAAAGCAAACTAATATGAAAATATCTGACCACTGCTTATATATATATATATATATATATATATATATATATATATATATATATATATATATATATATATATATATATATATATATATATATATATGATCATTAAAAGTGCATTCCTCTCAGTTTCTAATAAAAAGTTGTTTGCTATTCAAAAATGCAGGTAATAGCTGATTTAGGTGACAACCTAGAATTTTTTAATTATTTAGCGAGCAAATTTTGGAATCCCGACTTTGTCCAAAAACATCCCCTTTCAGAAACAGCTTTAAAATGGTCAAACTATCTTTCATGTGACATCACCACTACTCAATTAATTGCATCTATAGTTAATTTAACAAATGCTTCTCATCGGAGGATTGGAGAGTTCAACACAAACTAATCCATCTAACATATGGGAAGCTTTATCGTTCCTATAAAGGCTTAGGTCAATTATCATTCTGTCCCAAATGTAAGCAGGAAAATGTGAACCTTTTTCATTACTTTTGGAGCTGTCTTCACATTTCTCTAGTCTGGCAAAAATTAAGAGATTTTATCAGCCTAAAGTTGAAAATCAACCTCGTGTTATCTCCAGTCTATGCCCTTTTACACATTGGCCCTCCCTCCTTTACTTTGAATAAACATTGTAATTCTAACCCCAAGCTGATTTCTAACTTAATTCTACACTTTATGGTGGCTACTAAGAAGACCATATTTCGGTTCTGGATTTTGGAGTCTCCCCCCTCCACAAAAGAAATCTTAGCACAATTAAACCAACTATATTGGCAAGAGGCCATTAAAATAAAATCAGAGGAACCACACTTCAAGCTCAGGTTTACTGATATTTAGTCTCTTTATTTTGATCAAATAGACTCTAAACATAAATATAAAATTTTGGAGCTACTTAAATTTTAACCAACTCAATTTTAGGGGTATTAGAAAAGTGTCACCACAAAACTTTCTTGAATTGTAAATCCACCATGCGAGATTTAATGTTAAGTGGCTTTGGTTACATACTATTTTTCCTGGTGTTTTTGTTTTTCCTGGCTCATTTTCCTTATGCCTAATAGTTTTCATATACAATTGTTGTATATTCATGTACTGTAAACTGCATGGTATATGATCATATGTAATGTCATCATTTTAGATCTGCTTTGTTAAAAAAGTAAATCTTTCATGCTTTGGAAACCCAATAAAAATGCTGAAACATAAAAAAATTGTATCAGTCCCAGTGCCCAGGGCCAAGCAGGCAGCACCTCTTCAGTGCTTCCCTGAGAGAAAGAACAGCACCAAAGTATCCCTTCCCTCCAATGAACACCACCACCACACCCAACCTTTGTGAGAGAATCTTAGCCAGAATCTTCCTATCACAATTTGAGAAGGGCAATCAGTTTCCAATTCTTATTGTGCCTTGAATCCTTCCCCTTCAATATCAGTACTAGAGAGGAGGACCGCATAGATGGAGTAAGGCATCCCCTGGTCAGACAGTCATTAAAGTCAGTAAGGCATCCCCTGGTCAGACAGTCAGTAAGAACCGGAACCATTTCTTCTTTAAACGTGCTGTAAAACTCCGTAGTGAAACCATCTGGCACAGGGGCCCTCCTTTTCTGCTGTTTCTCAATTGCCTGCAGTACTTCCTCCTTTGTTATCTCTGACACCAAAGGGGGAAAGTCCAAATTGTCAGTGTTTGAAACTGGGGTTGCCTCCAGGAAAGCTTGAATCTTACCCTTATCCAAAGCCTTTTGTTTGTAAAGGTCAGTGTAGTAGGACCTCACAACCTCCAGGATACTCTCCCTAGAAACTTCCAATTCACCCTGAAGGTTCTAAAGGCCCTCAACCCACTTCCTTTTAAACATCTCCTTACAGTTCTGGTAAGGGTCTGGGGAATTTGAGTTCCTGTAGTCCCTCTCCAGAACCAGGGACTTAAGCCAGTTGTACTGACACTGCCTCAACAAGCACTTAAGCCGGTTAAATTTTTCTCCCCCCTCCAGTCCAAAATACAGATCTCAAGTTTCCTTCTTAGAGACCAGCTCTCGTTCTCTTTAGCCCTTTTTTAAAAGAGGCAGTTCGGAAAGAAGTCCGGAAAGTATCCTTACCTGATTCCCACCAATCTGAAACACAATTGAAAAACTCTATCTTAGTAATATTTCATTCTGTAAAAAATCCTTAAAAGTCATTCTCACACTCTCTTCCTCTAGCAGCACCTTCCACAACCTCCAAAGCCCTTTGCCAAAACCCATCCTACCTAACAGATCATAATGAAATAATAAAGCTAAGTGGTCTGAAAATTCAACCCCTATTTCTTTGAAATTAGAAAAACTTTCCTTATTTTTGATAAAAACTATATCAATGCTTCTGTTTTGCTCCCCGCATCAATATGTGTGTTTTCCTTTTCTCCTATTTACAATTGCTAAGTCCTGCAGCTCAGCATCTTCTATCAGAGCCTTAAATAACAAGCTCTCATATTTATTCAGCCTCCCAGTTCTGTCCTCAGCACTTGATACCTGGTTTAAATCCCCTGCAAAAATGATTGGGACAGAAGTGTACAGAAACTGCTTTCCCTTCATACTAAATATAAAGCATCATACAACTGCCCACCTGTATTTCCACCACCTTCTTCAAAAAGTGCTTACTTCCCTTAAACAGAATGGCTACTCCCCCTGCTGGCTCACACGCTATGGACCAAAAGGAAAGTCCTTCCCGCCAATCTCTTTTTGCTTCCCTGATCTCCTGTAGGAATGAAAGTCTGGTCTCCTGTAGGAAAATAATGTCTGCCTCTGTATCTCTTAGATATTCAAAGGCAACAAAGCGGGTCCTCCTGTTCTTAATGCTACAAGCATTTATAGTAAGGAAATCAAGCGACAGATCCATCTTTATGCTTTTTGTTTTTATTGATAACTGATCTGTTACTGGCCTCTCTCTTCACCTGAACTCTTGGCCCTAAAGGCACCTCTTCCCTTTCTTCCATCACCCCCCCCTTCCTCTAGAGACTACCACTCTAACTCCTGAGACTCCCCAGCAACATCTTTCTTTTTCCTACTGACACTGTCTTTCTGACAAGCATTTTTCCTTTTCTTCCTCTCCTCCTCCTCAGTCATCCTTACCAGCTACCCCAATTCTTCCTCCACCATCTCACCCCAAGAACCCCCCTTCAACACTGAAAACCTATTTCCAGTATCAAAAGTAACTTTCCCAGGTACATTCTTTGCCTTAGATGCCTTTGTCCCATCTTTGCCCACAGTTTTCCACTCATCCACCTGACTACTCTTTGCAGGGGCACGTGTGTCTCTTTGTACCTTCTTTGTTCCCCCACCCCCCAATCTCTTCTGAATGGGCACCTCACCTTCCTTCTCCCCAGCACACATTCAGTACTCAATACAGAGGGAACAGCTTCAGAAAGTTTCCCTATAAGCATGGCCTTCCCTCAAGCACAGATTGCATCTGATCTTATTCACATACTCCCTGCTGGAGTGCCCAATCTCCCCACAGAAAGCACACTTTTGTACATTACATTTCCCTGCAAAATGGGATTTTGAGCCAGTTGCCCAATATAGTAGCACACAACCCTGCTCTTACCAATAAAGAATGAATTAGGCAGGTGCTGCTGAACATACCCCTGGGAATTCAATTTTACCTGGACCTTGTCCCCCCCCACCCAGAAATCCTCCTCATCATATATCTTGACTAGGGGAGACAACACAGTACACTGCCGCTTCAGCCACATGACAATGTCTTCTGGTGCACAGACTCACTTTTCATGATTATGGTGACATTCTGAGTTTGTGGCTTAGAGACAGGTGTCACTCTGAACCCCCCCCCCCACACACACACACACTCCTTTGCCTCCTTCTGCAGATGGTACATTCTCCAGAATTCATCCAGCCCCTATGGCAGTGTGTAACTTATATCAAGCTCAGTGTCAGTGAGCAAGGCATACACATCAGCAGGGGTAAATCCCAAGTACCTTAAAGGAAAACTATACCCTCTAAACAATGTAGGTCTCAATAAAAAGATATTGCATAAAACAGCTCATATGTAAAACCTTGGTTCATGTAAACAATTCATTTTCATAATAATTTACTTTTCTAGTAGTATGTGCCATTGGGTAATCATAAATAGAAAATTACCATTTTAAAAAATAAGGGCCGCCCCCTGGGATCGTACGATTCACTGTGCACACAAACATACTACACTTCTTTTGTCACATGAGCCAATTAACAGAGTTGTGTCTTTTGCTTCAACATTTCTTCCTATTACAGTTAGAGTTGTAGTATTTCTGGTCAGATGATCTCTGAGGCAGCACAGAGACCATCACGAAATGGTGGTTCAAGGCAAGAGATGCAAAAGGAAAATGTTTACTTACCAGTTTGATAAGATTCTGTTGCTTGTGTTAATTTTGGGGTTATAGTTTTCCTTTAATCTTGGATCTTAGATCCCTGAACTCACTCTTTAAGGTCTTCCATCTACCAATATGTACTAAGACATCTGGGTCATGCCCAGCCCCACCCAATAATTTGTCTACCCGATCAACACATGCCAAACCCTGGCATCAGGATGACAGCAAACAAGGGGGAGGGAGTAGCTTTGCAGAAAAATAGACTTAGGGGGAAAGAAAAAAAATTAAAAAATAAATGAGAAAAATAACCCCCAGACCCACAAGAGCCTGGGAGAAAACATCAAATTTCAAAATTAAATATAAATGTGAAATGGTTTTCAGTGCAGGATTCTGCTGGAGGAGCACTATTAACTGATGTATTTTGTAAAATGACAGAATCCCTTTAAAGTTTTGCTTTCATTCTACTGTGCATGCACACTAGGCTCCATGGTGCTCACATAGAAGTACAGAAGTATCTTGGGTTGGTGCAGTCTAACACAAGCACCCACCCAGGTATCAGGTAAGTGATTATTATAGCTGAGAGGGAGGATGCTTAGCTTTTGGCACCCTCCAGTGATCATAGCTTTTCTTCTCCTTAAGATATGTCTGGCTACCAAATAAAAAGACTGGCAACAAAAATAGATGCTAAAAATCTGCTTGTCGTTTTCTAATAATGTAAATTATGTTTTGGGGTTTTTTCCCTGTAACTGGGGGTTTCCAAAATTAATACACTTTGAAAAGTGATGTATATAATTAGTGATGGGCGAATTTGCGAATTTGCGAAACGGCACCGGAGTCTAGTTTTTGACACCGGTGCCCGTTTTTTTGACGCCGGCGAATTTTTGGCGGCGAATTTTCGATGGCATTTCGCTAATATATTCGCTGGCGGCGAATCGCGCAAATTCGCCGCAAATTCGCGCCTGGCGAATAAATTCACCCATCACTATATATAATGTGATTTGGCCTAAAGATGATATACAAGTTCAGGAGCAGAGATAAATAGATGTTCCATACACAGAGGCAGATGATCACAACAAAACAGACATTATCAATATAAAGTCATTTGTATTTTAAATATCCTTGTAATTTTTAAACTGTGCCAGGCTGACAGACAAATAAGAATTTCATGGTATTTCATGGTTTGAGCAAGATTCAATTTGAGGAGAGAACTTTTCTTCTAATTCAGTTTCAGTTTTTTCACATATACTTCAACGGAGTTTTCATGTGATCTCATTGAATTGCATCTGGCTGTATGCTCTACATTTTTTTATTTTTGTTTCAGGGCAAGGCTAACTAAAAAAAAACACATTGATACAGTCCTCTAAGCAATAAATGGGTAGAAAAAAAATATTGAAACTAAATGAGCATGGCTAGCTTTAGGCCAAATACACTATTTGATCTCGGGGGGCCTGCCACAATAAAGCTGGCCATAGACGCAAAGATCCCATCGTACGAATCAAAGTACAATCGGACTTTCCCATCTCCCAACCTGCCACTAACCATTCAGATCAAAGTCTTACCGTTCCGATCAAATAAAGTAGTAAAAGAACAGATCAACCAATGTTCTACCTCTGACAGAATCGTATGATAGTTATGTCTGACAAAGCTAGTGACCCACAGTCTCCCACTGAAAATCGTACGATCGGCAATACATGCAGAGATATTATCGGCAGCGACAGAAATTTTCTATAGTGTCCGATCTCCGCCGATGAAAAATGTCGGGACTCTCCACACACGGTCCGAAAATTAATGAATCAACGATTCATGCGATCGGTTCGTTGAGTCTATGGCCAGCTTAAGCAGCCACATAAACTTTCTTGGCCTCTCACATTAGACCACATGACTCTTAATTCCTGCTTCTTAAGCTGGCCATAGACGCAACGATTCTTCTTTGGTGAACGATCGATTTCAGTGCAGTCCGACCAATCCGTCAAATTATCGTGCGGTTAGTGGGATTCGAACGATCGTACATCTTACGATTTTTCGGCCGACATCGGTTGGGGAATTGATCAGGCAGGGTAAAAAATATTCGTTGTCTAACGATGAAAATTGCCCATTGATGGGACAGACAGATTGCTATCGTTTACAATTTGTAAACTGCGCATGTGTGGGGAGGTGCTTGTGTTGTGGGGAGGTGCTTGTTTGACACCGGCAACGAACGATCGTTCTTATTACATTCATAAAACACACAAAAACGAAAAGTACACAAAGATTTAAGTAAAAATATTGTTTTTACTGTTTTTTTGCATGTTCAAAATCCTATATGTTAACAAAAGAGGCACATATATATAATGTTCAATAATGTCCTTTTTTCTTTTTTCCAATTTTATCTCCAAGTCTTCTTTATATGCCTCTTTTGATAATGTAATATAGGATGTTAATATTGTGCTATGGACAAGATTGTCCTTTTATTTCAATTTTATCTCCAAGCACTCAACTCTCCTCAGTGTGTGTGTATATATATATATATATATATATATATATATATATATATATATATATATATATATATATATATATATATATATATATATATATATATATATTAACATCCTATATGTTAACAAAAGAGTGAATGAGTCACTTCATGGCTTGGATTTCTACTATTGAGTGCTGTTCTCATAGCTACCAGTAGGTGGGGCATGGGAGCATTTTTAGCAATGCAGGTGTCAGGGAGCTGTTATCTGGATACCTTCCCATTGTACTGCTAAAGGGCTTCTGGGGGAATGTCAGGGCGTAGTGACTCTATAAGTGAAGTAGTCTGGACCAAGGAGGAAGCACTAGAAATGGAGTCAGATATATGGTCGCCAAAGGGTAATAGTAATAGTAGTCATTTTTAGAAAAAGGGTTCAGAGGCAGGCAGCAATCAGATGTGGTCAGGAATACCACATCTGATATAATTATCTGATGCATTTAGTAAAAAAAAAAAAAAAAAAACTTGTTTATTAATTACCTGGAGGTGGGAAATTCAAGTATTGTTTCTTTGTTCCATGCAGGATGTTCTGACATGCATAGTGATCTGACTAAATTGGAAAACTGAGCAAACTGGAAAATTAGGTTCAATGTTGATAAATGCAAGGTTAGGCAATTTGTTAGAAATAATCTAAATGTGAGACACTAAATAGTAGTGTGTTGGTGGTTTCCTTAAAGGGATACTGTCATCGGAAATCCAGCAGAATTCTGCACTGAAATCCATTTCTCAAAAGAGCAAACAGATTTTTTTATATTCAATTTTAAAAATCTGACATGGGGCTAGACATTTTGTCAATTTCCCAGCTGCCCCTGGTCATGTGACTTGTGCCTGCACTTTAGGAGAGAAATGCTTTCTGGCAGGCTGCTGTTTTTCCTTCTCAATGTAACTGAATGTGTCTCAGTGGGACATGGGTTTTTACAGGCAGCTGTTATCTTGTGTTAGGGAGCTGTTATCTGGTTACCATCCCATTGTTCTTTTGTTTGGCTACTGGGGGGGAAAAGGGAGGGGGTGATATCACTCCAACTTGCAGTACAGCAGTAAAGCGTGATTGAAGTTTATCAGAGCACAAGTCACATGACTTGGGGCAGCTGGGAAATTGACAAAATGTCTAGCCCCATGTCAGATTTCAAAATTGAATATAAATAAATCTGTTTGCTCTTTTGAGAAATGGATTTCAGTGCAGAATTCTGCTGGAGCAGCACTATTAACTGATTCATTTTGAAAAAAAAATTTTTCCCATGACAGTATCCCTTTAACAAAGAAGGATTTGGGGATTTTTGTAGATAACAAGTTGCTTAATTCCATGGAGTGTCATTCTGTAGATACTAAAATAAATAAAGTGCTGTCTTGTGTAGTCATATTTATGGGATATATGAACAGGCTGGTGTGTGTGAGACTTACATATTTGACATAGAAACATAGTTTACATAGTTGACCTAATGGTTTACAACATACCATTGGTATTCATAGCTGTATAAATTCATTTACTTCCTGACTATGTCAAAGGATTGTAATAATCCTTAGTTAGGTAGGAGACGTCCTGAGTTTTTATGACTCAAAATCTAGTTTCTGCATATTTAAAAGGATTACCCATACCGTAGTCTAATCAAATGCAATAAGTTAGGTCCATCTAGTAAATGATATGCTAACAGGTGGGTGGTCTGCAACAACATACCCCGAGAAACCATCTGGAGAGGGTCTTGTCAGGCAACCAGTCTCTTTATTTACTGAGGAAATCTACTCCACTAAATATTGCCACCTAGACTTATGAGATAAAGAAATCAGTACACTCACATGTACGACACAAGTTGTACATAAGCATTCCAAAATCAGTCCTCCAGTGTTGGTCCTTTTATACCCCTGTAAGGGGGTCTCCAACGGCTTCAGTTCTGACCAATGAGAGGTTAAAGTCCTTGTTTCTTTTAGTCCATGTTGTATATGACGATCCCTAACATTTTGAGGGACTTGAGACATATGTGATGACGATAATGATGATAATATCTCAGCAAGTACATTACAAGCCAAACAACTCTTCTCCAAAACCTAAGTGTACAATCCTTATGATGTAAATAACTATCATTATTCTGTTAAATATAATTCAAACTATATACTTATATTTAATTATACTCATTCTTATACACATGATAGATTAATATGGCATAACTCAGCCTCACAGTCTTTTACATTTCAAAGAGGAACTGTTTGTACAGTTGTTATTGGTAAAAAGAACATCTAAAGAAATTAGCTGGTAACCTAAAACAATATAAGATTGAGATACCTATTTAACATGTTGTCAGCCAATCAGAACGATTCCCTATTGTGGTCAATGGAATATAAACAGTATAACAATGTAGCTGGATTTGGCTGATTTTAGAAAGGAAGGCGGAAAGAGAGAAGAGAGGAGAGAGAGAAAGAAGGTGGCAGCAGGGCTTCGCCGGGAAGGCAGCCCAGGGACGGGATTTTTTTTTTCTTAAAGGACCATTTTCCCCCAGTATTTTCTCCCTCGGCCGAGAAGGTGGGAGTTCAGTCCCAACATCCACCCTGCCTTACCGGCTACTTCAGGCTCGGTCCGGCGACATGACAGGATGTCATGTGGATGGAAGCCAGGGCAGCAGTTCTATCATCAGCTCCAGTTCCAGGAGAGGATTATATCATCCCGGGCCAGCATTACTGGCAGTGGACATTTTGGATAGGAGAAAGCATAACATATGCGCTCTGCGCATGTGGAGTCCTCGGCGGCCATTTTGTTGGGGGGCAGGAAGTCTGAACAGGCGTCAGAGTAGCACGCCAACATGTTCAGGCCTTATTTAACACCACCTGAATGGACCAGGGGTCAGCTTCCCAAATGCTCTGACCCTGCTTTGCTGCCATGCTGCGTGGACCCTGCCATTCTGCTGTTTGCCGGGATCCAGATCTGCACACCATCCAGGTACTTAGTGGCTATCAGGGGTTATTTTACCTTGGGCCATCCAGTTTATTTTGAAAACATATTTTTTTAGGATGGATTCTGATCCAGAGCCTGCTGCCCCACTCAGTAAGACTGCCTCCAGTAGTAGGTAAAAAAAACAACAACTTCTCTTTCAATTCGGTCCTGAAGATTAATATCTTGTTTCTTTCAGTGTGACCCTTACTTCTGCGGGAAAAGAAAAGAAGAAGGCCATAAGGAGATTCTTCTCAACACAGACTCATGTGGCCCCTCTTTTAAATCCTAGCCTTAGGATACCCTGTGCAGCCTGTGACCTTACTCCGATATTAAATAAGAAACTGTGTAAAGTATGCATAAGGACTGCTGCAGCTTCAGAAAGCTTGCCAAATCAGGACAAATTTGATCTTTTAAACAGCCAAAATCTTTCGAATGGCAGATTTTGCATAATGAAGAAGCTGGCTTAAGTAGTTTAGTATCAGGAGAGGATTCCCTGGATAGTGAAGGTTGGGAAGAAGACAAGGAATACACCTCTTCCCTGGATACCACCATTATTACTCTCCTTATCAGAGTGGTAAGAGAAGCCTAATCACTCAAGGACTCCAGGCCAGCGAAATCTTAATTTCTGCCTTCAGTCAAAAAATCAGCAGACCATTTTCCCATTCATGATGAAGTCAAAAGTTTGCTTCATTCAGAGTGGGAGTAGATGTCTAGACGAGTGTCAGTACAAAAGAGATTCCTCAAATAGTATTCTTTTAAGGAGGAAGACATAAAGGAGTTGTGCAAAGTTCCTATTGTGGACGCTCCAGTAGTTCATCTTTCAAAACGTATACCCCTTCCAATCGATTATATGGCTACTCTTCAGAATCACATGGACATGAGGATTGAAGCTGATTTAAAAAGGGCTTTTACAAATGCAGAGGAGATTGGTAAACCTGCTATGGCGTGAATTTCAGTGATAAAAGCATTAGAAGTATGGATTGACAATGTTGACCAGGCTCTCAGAACAGGAAGAGATAGGAAAGATATTCTTGAAGGATTGGTGGAACTTAAACTAGTAGCAGCCTTTCTCACTAATGCAGCTGTGGATATCCCCAGATTAGCTTCAAGATCTATGGCCTTATCTGTCCTTATCAGAAGAGCGCTGTGGTTGAGGCCCTGGGAAGCGGACACAGCCTCTAAATTGGCTTTGTATCACCTGCCTTTTCAGGGTCAGATCCATTTTTGGAAAAAAATTGAGCTAATTTCCAAAATTTTAGGCGGAAAAAGCTAGTTCTTGCCACAATCTAAGAAGAAGAGATACCTCTTTAGAAAATCAGGCAGAGGAGGAGTTGTCTTCAAAGCCCTGAAAGAACACTTCAGACAAGCGGTCCTTTCATAACAGAACAGAAGTTTCTAGACAGTCCCAGTGGAGGGGAGACCAGTCCGGGCTGTTCTGACAGTCTAAGTGGAAGAGCATTCCCCTTCCTAAAAAAAAACAATTCTGATGGTCTGCCAGCCCAGGAGTCTTGTGTAGGAGGCAGATTAAAAGAGTTCCAGGAATCTTGGCCAGAATCCATCAGAGACCAATGGGTTCTAGATGTCATAAGGTTCGGTTACAGACTACAGTTCAGAGAACCCATCAAAGAGAACTTCTTCACTTGTTCATCAATTGCTTGAAAAGTAAAGAAAATACAAGCCTTAGCAGACTGCATACAAGATCTATTGACACAAAGGGTCACGTCCCAGGTACTGAGAGGAAGAGTAAAAAGGCAAAGGAATCTATTCAGTTTTTTTTCTTGTAAAAAAAAGCCCTCTGGAAAATGGAGACCCATTCTGGATCTCAGAAGATAAACCAATGCTTGAAAGTAAAAAAGTTCAAAATGGAATCACTCTCTTCAATAAGAAACTCCTTGTCTCCAGGAGGAGATTGGCTAAGTAGCAGAGACATCCAGGATGCATACCATCACATTCCAATATGTCCCCAGCATTTCAAGTTCCTGAGGTTTGCTGTTCAGGAGAACATTATCATTATTCATCACCATGCCGTTTGATCTCTCAATAGCTCCCAAAGTCTCTCCCTAAATTTCTCGAAGATAAAGTTAACCCAAGTTGCCTACCTGAGATTGATGGGAATAAGGATATTCCACTTTTTGGACGATCTTTTGATGGCGGTGCAATCCAGGGAAAAGTTGACAAGGGATTTGCAGGTGGTCATCAATCAACTGAATTGCCATGGTTGATGTCTGAATCTTCAGAAGACTCAATTGGACCAAACTCCCTGGATCGACATTCCAGGGAATTTGATAAGTCTGTCCCAACAGAGGCAGATCGAATTATCATTCCAGGTGAAGACTTGTCTTTGAGTGGGAAAAATTCCAGCACACCAGTTTATGTCGATGTTGGGCTCCATGTCTGCCTCAATAGGGTTGGTACCTTGGGCTCAATGGCACATGAGAATCCCCAGATATCATTCCTCAAGCAGCGGGAGGGAAAAAGTCTGGATCAACAGATCATTATCAAGAAAAGTCTAAAGGAAGAATTGAAGCGGTGTCTAGCCCCAGGAAGGCTAAGCAAAGGAACAGTGTTGTTTCCAGAACCTTGGTTAATCCTAACCACAGACACCTCTGGAATAGGCTGGGGGGCAGTTCTAGGAGAACAAGTTGCACAAGAAAAGTGGCATGTTCCCTCAGGAGATCAGCCATCAAACATCTTAGAAGTAAGAGTTGTATTCCGGGCACTACAATTTTTTCAGGAAAAATTACAGGGCAGAAACTTAAAATTGGAATCAGACAACGTCACAACAGTGGCCTACATTCAGAAACAGGGAGGCACAAGAAGCATATCTATGTTGAAGGAAGTGTCACCTCTACTCCAGTGGGCAGAACTTCACTTAGCAGACATGACAGCCATACATATTCCGGGTCCACAAAACAAAACAGCAGACTTCTTAAGCAGAAAATGTCTGGACTACCACGCGTGGGAATTGAAATCAGAAGATATTTCTCTCCATAGTGAGAAAGTGGGGAGTTCCCTCTATAGACCTCATGGCAACAAGAAGGAATACCAAGTGTCACAGATAGTTCTCCAGGAGAAAGGAAGATGGGGCAGAAGCAACAGATGCCCTGACTCAGACGTGGGAGCTTCCTCTAGCATACATATTTCCACCAATTCCCCTAATATCGAAAGTCCTTAAGAAGATCATATGGGAAAAAGCGAAAGTGATTGTGGTGTTCTCCTTCTGGCCTTGCACACTCTGGTTCACAGTCCTACAGGAGCTGGTGGTAGATCACCCATTCAGACTTCCAGGGCTGGAAAACCTACTACACCAAGCAGGGATGTGTCATCCAGATCCCTTAGGTCTGAACCTGGTGGTGTGGAGATTGAGCGTGAAAAACTTAAGGCACGGGGCTATCAAATTAAGTAATAGATACTCTTCTCAACTACAGAAAAAATTCAACCAATACCAGATATTGGAAGATTCCAGCTGTGGTGCAGATCCAAAAAAGTAATGAGCAGCCCAATTCGGTAGCCCAGGTCTTGGGGTTTCTACAATCCATTTGAA